>NC_046659.1:67748056-67755759 GCF_010883055.1 Belonocnema kinseyi
AAATATGAAATAGAGATCATACAGAATTACTTATTACTTTTCTACTAAAAGGACGAATTTTTAATAAAATAGTTGAATTTCAGGTTAAAATCAGTAGTTTAATAGTAGTAGCTAAATTCAATAGTAGCTAATAGCTAGTATATAAACGACTTTTAGAATGGCCTACTTGCTCTGAAGTTGGTCCAAGTCCAAACCCCCGATTTTTATGGACTTGGAAAATATGTATATATAATTTTAATTTTTATTGAGTTGAAATCCAATTTTACATACATGTACTGTAGTGGTATCGCAGACCATACAATTTTATAAATTGTTGATAAGAAAAAGTTTCATCTAAAAGTATCTCATGAATTCCGAGGAAGCAGAAGAAAATGTAGAAAGAGATGGTCGATAGGAGCAGCCAGGCTTGACAAAAATATATTCTTCCCACAACAACGACAATTTAGACAAAATTGGAGGGAAGATCGAAAATTCTAATACTTTATTCTTTCTTATTGTAATAAGAATTTTGGAATTTGTTGCGGTAGACGGTGTTTTGAATAAAATACATGAATTTTGAACGAAATATTTAAATTTTACAAGGAATTTTGAACCTAATAGTTAAATTTTCAACCAAAGAAATAAATTTTTAACAGAAAAGATTAATTATTCACCAAAAAGATGAATTTTTTACCATAAACGACAAATTTACAGCAAAATATAAGAATTTTCAAACAAATAGCTCGATTATTAACTGAAAAACATACCTTTTCAACCAAACAAGGAACCTTCTCATCGCGCGGCTTGCAAGTTTCAACCCGCCTATTTCACGTAAAGTCGGTTCTCACGCTTCGCGCTCGGTCTTTCTATTTACCCACATTTGTGCGCAGACCTCTCACAAGTAAGGGTCAAAGCATGCACAACTTTAGTTTTGTGATTGTGAATTCTATTTTTTAAAGCTCCTTCGGCTTTAATGAACACTTTTTCATCCTGTATCTCGTGCTTTGTACTTAATTCCAAAATAAAGTACAAATTTTATTTGTCATAATCATTTTAATATTTGTTTTTTATTTTGCATTAAATTTTATTATAGGCTACACTGTAAAATTTATATAATTACAATAAATGTATATTATTACAATTCATAATATGCATTGGTGTTAAAACTGATGTATTTTCATTTTCTTGTTTTTACAAATAAAAAAGTGCGCATTTTATGAGAAAAATAATTTATTATTGAACATTTTATTGGACCTTGAGTCGTTTTTCCAAAAATGTCATGCTTTTATTTTTACATAGTCTCATGTTTATGATTCAAAGAAAATCTACTAGTCTTATATAAAAATAATTAATAACAAATATGTAGATCCTTTTTGGGTAATATTACTTTATTTAAAAAACCAAACAAAATTAATTAATAACAAAGTATTTGAATTTCTATCAAAAACTTGAATTAAAATTTGTTTAACAGGATAGTTAAATTTTTAACCCAAGAAATCAATTTTCTACCAAAATTATGATTCATTAACCACAAAGGTACATTTTTAACACAGTAGTTGCATTTTTAACAAGAAAGATGGATTTTTAACCAGGAAAGAAGGAGTTTTCAAAAAGCAAGTAAATGAATGTTCAGACAAGATGATTAATTTCCTAACAAAAAAGTCGAATTTCGAATAAAGAGAAAATAGTTTAATTTTTAGTTAAAAACGAATTATTAACTACAATTATGAATATTCAAATAAGAAAATGAATTTTTACCACGCAATACAATTTTCAACTGCAAAAAAATTAATTCATTTCTTTGATTGAAATTTATACTACTTTGATACCATTTTTTTCAATTAAACCTTTTGCTTTAAATATTTCTTTTTTTTTAAAGTCAATGAATTGGTCAAAAATTCGTTCTTTATAGTTGCAGAAAATTTCATTTAAAATATTGAAATTTCAAGCGAAAAGACTAATTTTCTAAAAAGCTACTTTATGTAAATTGTTCTCGTAAATCAATAATTTGAACACAATTGCTGAGTTGGAGAGCTTATTATTTTCGACAGATGATGTATAATTTTATTCAGTTTAGATTAGAAAAAAAAATTAATCGTTATGGAAATATTTTAACTTATACTAGCTAATCTTTCGTCTGGTATCGCGAAAATCAATTTCCCTGAAATCCGTATTCTGCATTTGGAGGTCAAGTTTGTTGTTTTTATCGCGTTTCTTGATATTTTAATATAGTTATCGCTTACAATAGAAAAAATTATAAATTATTATTACCACATCATAAACTCTATTTAATATTAACATGCGCGCACATTTTAAGTGTTAAAAGTGTTTAATTGTCCAAAGTAAATCTGAACTGTCACTGCTCCCGATTAGACCGTCGCCATTTTATTTCGCTGCTCCCACAATGCACCGGCGCTCTTCCGATAATTCCTTCAGACACCTATTCTTAAAATCCCTATTATAGCTATACTTATCAGGGGTTTGACTATAAGATATCCCTGGTCTATGGAAAATGGTCAAGGATATTCATTTTCGCTGATCCAGGAATCTTTCTTAATTCCTTCGTTCGTTTTTAGCTAAATGTTTAGCTATAATAAGGAATAATATCCCTGTCACAGCTCAATTTTTTTTTATCGTGCAGTATAATAATAGAATTTTTAACCAAGAAACTAGAATTTTCAAACAAAAAATGTAATATTTACTTTTTCATTTAAAAAAACTGAATTTGTAACCATATATTTGAATTTTTAACCAAAAACATGAATTTCTCTAATAAGAACGGAATAGTTACATTTTCAGTTAAAACAGTTAATGTTTCACACAAAAACACATACATTTATGGCAAAATTGGAACATTAACATTTTTTATTAAAAGAATTAATGTACCACCCGAGAAAGCGTAGATTAATTTTCAACCTAAAAAGAAAATCTTTGCCCAAAAATAATTACCTTCTAACAAAATTGTTGTATTTTTAACAAAATAATAAAATTAGTTTTAAGTTCAGTTCATCGAAAATTTCTGGACTCTGTCAGATTTTTCCTGACATTCCCTGACATTCTAGATAAGTTGTTGGTTTTTAGATTTCATGAATCTTTCAATGAGTGGAAAAAGCCAAATACAGTGAAATTCTTCTATAGCGACGATTTTGTGGCTGACGGTGAGTGGGAACTTACTCGTTATAGCCCGCTCCGCTTTTGTTTGTTCACACTTAAGTGCTCGCCTGAGTGACAACCGCATACCTCGCGGCCTCCACGCAGCTCCTGTTATACCTACCTGCGGCGCAACGTCAATTCTCGGAAGGGCTATAGAAGGAACGGCAATTATTACAATATATCCATGTCGAACTGAGGCTATTCCGATTTAAAATATCTAGAAAGCAGAATAAATCACTGTATTTATCATTTTTCTGATTTAAAATTCATGAAATGAAATAGTTTGTATACTATAATGAACTCTATATTGAAAACTATGTACTGCAGTATAAAACAAGATAGCGGTAACTATATTTTTGGGCTTTTTCACTGATTCGCAATCATTTTCTATTTAAATAACTTTGAAAGAATTGTTTCTTATAATATAATTAATTCTATATGTATCTTTTTTTTTATAATTTTTACAATTTCGTAAATAGATATTTGCCATAATTACACAATCAGAAGCAGAAAATTGGAACGAAAAGTGGTTTATACAAAAGAAAAGGAGTACTTGCAACAATAATTGTATGCTTTCGTTGCATCTGACAAAGTATAGAACCACCATAGAGTCTATTTTCTGGTCACGTCGTCAAAGCTCTAATTTCCTCCTCGAAGCAGTTGTGTTACGCTTGATATACGGCGCGTTCTGTGTTGAAACCATTACTTTGCATAAACGAACAAGCGTTGTGTGCGCAGGGTAAATGGAATAACGAAGCTTTAGAATTTCGTTTGGTCGACGGGGCGCAATAATAACAATATGCCCCTGTGTGCTTTTAGGGGTAGAGTCATGACGGCTGACCGTGCACACCCTCCTCTACTGTGGGTATTCATACACCCCGAAATTGGCTGACTCGTACTGTGTTACTCCACTGCGCAATCAAGACCGGCCATTATGCGCATACGTCATTACAATTTCTCTATTCCCTCTCTCTGTTTAGTTTAATAGACTTTCACACAAAGTATTGCGTACGTCAAATATTAATATTATATTTAACTTAAACCATTTTTTCGCACGCAGATTTTCTAACGTCCCAGAAGTTAGAACCGCAAACTTGATATTAAAAAAAAAGAGAGTTGTGCTAAACGAGGTTAGACTTGTGATCATTTGTGATGTAAACAATTTGTTGAAAAATAAAAAGTTACGAGCACGCAATTTTGGAAAATGATTTTTTTCCCCTATAAATCGCAAACAGCATTTTCCAAGACAAACAGTTGTCATCTTGAAAGCCAAATCGTAAAACAAAAAACATTCAAAACCCAAAAATAATTAAATTTCGTGAAATCAAAACAGGTTGAAACAGGTTTTACGTCAAATGAGAGGTACTGCAAACTAAATAGGTTTTCGGTGTTTAAAAACTTAAATTTTCTGTCGATTTCCTGTTAAATACTAATAGTTATAAATTTTAAACAGTAATTATTCCATTGTAATCAAAAGTTCTCATTTTAAATTTTGAAGACTTTAATTGTGTTTTTTAAAGGCCTTTTAAAAGCTTAGAGTTTCTTTTGACTCATAAAGTTTGGAATTTGACATAATTTTTGTTTTGAAGCTTTATTTTTAAACTGATACAAATAGTCAAGGCACTTACTAGTATTACAGAATTTTTCGTAAAATTAACCAGTCAAGTATAGCGTTAAGGCTGGCATTAGGGAAAATTTCTTAAAGTTATAGCACTAAATGAACTGGAAAAGGATTAGTCTTACAAAAAATGCATGACGGTAGAGAGTTCGTATAGTCAGCGCCTTAAATTTTGAAATTTTCTTAGAAAAGATTGTTTACTCATTAATTTGGAAGGATAAAATCGAACTATTTTAATTTTTTAATTTGAAGCTGCTAATCTCTTCTAAATTATTTATCTTAAGACGCTACAATTTAAATTTATTTAACTTTCAGTAGAATATTTTTAAATCACTTTTGTGAGATCTTAGGAAATCTCTAAATTCTTTGATTTTATCAAATTTTGAATAATTTATTTCAAAATTACATCATTTTCTATTCTTCATTTTAAAAATTCCCAATTTTTTATACAACTAAAAACTGCACGAGGCTTTATCGTGTTAAATTAATTAAAGGAGACCACCACCCTAGAATAATAATGATCCTACAGTATATAATCATTAATTATGAGGACAAATACAAGTCAAATAATTAATTCTTCTCATAATATATTAAAAGATATCATGTTTTAACTATTAACGACAGTAAATAAATCATTTTACGTATATTAGTATTTTATGTAATGACTATTTACTGTAGGATAATTATTTACTGTAAGTTGGTCTCCTCTACTTAAAAAAGAAATATTTTTTTAAAATGATGTGCTTTGATTAGTTAGTAACTTAATTCAATTCAATATCACCTTAAAAAATCTCAAAAAAGTGAGAATCCATTTTTATCAATATAATAAAATTTTCGTTTCTGATGAAAAATTAATTTTTTTAACTGGTACTTTTTCCTTTTTTAAGTTTTTCTGCTCCCCTCGAGTGCGAATTGAAATCAGCAAAATCGCCATAGGCAAACGAGCAAACAAAATGGGCGGTAGAAGAGAAATTATAACAGAAATCAATTTCCTCCAAAACAAAGCTTAGGGATGGGAGCACACCTCAACCCTCTTTCTCTTTCTCGTCCCCTTTTCTTTTTTCTCTTTCTCGCTTTCTTTTTCTGTTCCATTCAGCCTAGCAAAAACGGGGTACGCGATGAATATTAATCGGACAATATCGGTTACATTTTTGCATAAATTTACATGAGATAGGGGGTGCTCTGGGGAATAGTTGTTTTGTTCTCATTGTTATTGTTACCATTGACGATATCGGCTAAGGATGACTGTTAATAAACACCATGAAAAGTATGTGGGCGGATTATAATTAAAGAAATGATTTACTATATGAAGAAAAGTAAGCGTTTTTAATTTATGAAATATCATATTGAGAAATTAATGCGAAACGTATAACAGACATTTTTTCAATATATTATGATAAATAAAAACAAATATTGTAATTATATTATATAGTAATAAAGATAATACAAAAAGTTTCAAATATAAAAAGTTCTTAACGTTTAAGTTTGATCTGAAATTTAGGTTCCGCATCATTTTTATCTTTTTTCGCAATAAAGAATATACAATGTTCTGCCAACATTTACACAATATCATATAGGAAATATATTTCGAAATATTCTTGTTAGTAAATATATTAAAATTGCACAAAATTATTATCAGTTTCAAAACTCAAGGATCAGAAACATTAAGCTTCAGTTGACAGCGTGAATTAAAAAAAATATGTAGGTCAATCGTTTTTTACTTTAAGTAAATTTCCGTATAAAATTAATCTTCACTGACTGAATTGCACCAGTAAAAACTTTAATTGCTGAATTCAGATACTTTCTAAAACTTATGGCGATTTAAAATACATGTTTTTTTTTAATTTAATCAATTTGAATTTAAATTGAAATAAAAAATATCTTTGCTTCTTGCTTTGATTTTCAAAGTCTAGGCATATCGTACGACTCTAAGCTACATTAAGTAGAAGTTTCACCCCTTTGAAGATGGAAAATTTACTTTTGAATTTCTTAATATACTAATAAAAAATTGTATCGAACTGCAGAGACTGATAGGTGATAAACTATTTCGAAAAATTTGTATATGCCTTTTCTTCGAGTATTTTGATGTACTTGGGAATTATACCCAAACTGAATTATTAATAAACTTCCTCGTCCTCTTGGGGTGGCCACAGATGGTCAATGTAACTCATGCAGATTTATTAATCAGTTGCTATAGTAGCATGCCTTTCTAAATGGAGAATTCTTAATAAGAAACTCGAACCCCTTTAATAACTGAATTTACATAATAATTACATTAAATCAGATTCATTATTCAACCCGTCCGAATTTCGATGACAAGGAAAAGATATATATTTTCATTATAATAAAAAATTTCCATAATTAATGAAACCATTAATTTTCTTTAATTTTTTTTATTTTAATGTATTGTGATCAAATACGTTTTTTTTAAATCTTTTGATTTTAATTTTTTTAATTATAGGAAACTAGCCAAAGCCATTACCCACTACACACACTTATTACACGTTTCTTATTTTGACTTCCTAATTATTAAATCAAAATATTTGCTTTAATTCAAAGTACCATAAAGTTTAATCAATCATGATAAATTTAAATAAATAATAAAATAGCTACATCCGCCTTCATACCATTTCATTTTTAATTTTAATGGTAATTTTAGGGTTTTGAAAGTATATTTCAGCACGATGAAAACCAGACGGAATAAGATAACCTAATTTCCACTTTTTCGTCTTTGTACACGTTACATAAATTGATCTTAAATTCTTTTTTGTGTACAGGCCGTAAAAATATTTTATTAACGTGTTTATACATTAAAACGTTTCGTCCATCAACACCGGACCTCACCAGCAATATTATTATTATTTTTTTATTACACCATTAAGCCATTTCCCTTTCGGGGTAGGCGTGACTCACTCGGCAGGGGAAAGGAGTAGTGTGTGGATGGGATAGAGAT
>NC_046659.1:67755859-67766390 GCF_010883055.1 Belonocnema kinseyi
GTACCACATACTTCGATTGTGCATCTAACAAGGATATCCCGTAACATTGTCCAGGCGCCCTCTAAATCTTTGTTTCTTATACAGTCCTCCCATGTTGCCCTAGCAATAGGTTTAAAATATTTTGATAACCATATTTTAAAATACAGTGAAACTCTTCTATAGCACCGATTTCGGGGGTGACGGTGGGTGGCAATTTACTCATTATAGCCTGCTCCGCTTTTGTTTGTTCACGCCTGAATGCTCACCTGAGTGACAGCCGAAGATCCCGTGCACTTCGCGCGGCACCTGTTACATCTACATGTGCCGCGGCGTCAATTCTTGGAAAGGCTATAGAAGGGAGGGCTATTGAAGATTTTCACTGTACTTAGAAAATCTCTTAAAATATATCTATATTTAAAATCTAACCATTCAAATTTAATCTCACCATCAGGTCTATAGGAAATTACAAAGTTTAAGAGTGTTGACATCAGACAAACTGATCACATAAATTCCATTACACATGCGTAAGTCATTTAAAAACTTTAAGATTATTAAGCGAGCGTATAAGAAAGCCGCTTTTCATTTTGCAAAGTTCTCATTGTTCCAGCTGTGTTACGGTAGTTTACGAGCAAACGTCAGTTCGCTCAAGTATCTTAAACTTTTACCAGCATGTTTCACCTATTTTTTAAATATTTTAAAGCTATAATAAGCAATAATATTTAACTTATTCGTTAAATTATTGTTGGCATCAATAGCATATTGCGTGCAAGCAATTTCGAGTCCTGTAACAGGAAATTGCTAAATGACGTCCATAATTTCTCTACTCACTTTAGGATGAATTCCAGCTGGTTTCTATGTATCTAATGAGTAGGTAGAGAGAAACTGTGTGGAAAATGGTTTACCCATATTGGAATTTTGGCACAGAGACCGAATAGTGGAAATCCATGCCTATAAATGGCCATGTATCAATGGTTCCACTCCACCATTCTGATAACAGTGGCATACTCACCGGATTCGAATTGGTGAATTATTCGGAATTTTCGAAAATAGCCTGAGGTCATGAGCTAGAGAGCTCTAGGTTCACTATTATTGAAACTTGAATGTTTCAAGCTAAATTTTGTTTTGAGTTCAATCATTTATTTCAACTTTTTCATTTGTTTTTTAAATGTGAATTTTCTGGTCCATAATTCACTTTTTTGTATAAAATTTGTATATCCAGCCGGAAAATGTAACATATTTTCACCAAATTCATAAATTTTGTTTGAAAGAGTACTTTACTAAAAACTTCTTTTTTTAGTTGATTAAATATTTTAGTTAAAAATTTAACTGCTTTGTTAATAATTCGTTTTTTCTTGGTCAGAAATCACTTTTCTTAACTGAAAATTTTACCATTTAAATTTTTTGCTGAAAATTTACCATTTACGAGGTTGAATATTAATTTATTTTGTTAAAAATTCTACTTTTCTGGTAGAAAATTAAACCCTTTTCATAAAAATTAAACTATTAAATTATATTAATTGAACTTTGAATGAAAGTATTTGGTTGAAAATTTAACTGTTATGTTAAAAATGATCTTTTTTGTTCAAAATTTAATTGTTTTGTTTACGAATAGTCTTTTTGCTTTGAACATTCATTAATTTGATCGAAAATTTAACTATTCGTTACCCTCCCTCTCCTCCCTAATCAATTTATATTACTTTTTGGATGACCTTTAAATAAATTGACAATAAAAATTAAGTCTGTAAAAATTATGTAAGATTGGAGGGGGCGGGGGTAAATTTACGGATCCTTACAAAGGGCGATACCTGGCTTGAAATTTCAGAAATTAACCTTAGGTAATTTATGTACGGCCTCTTATACAGAGATGATGTTAAATATTGCATTCTGAAAGGGGCACATAGGTAAATCTCTATTTAAAACAAGTCTAAATTCACGCGTGGATTGACAGTGACATTGAAAACAGTATGATGCACAATTTAGATGAATATCTATTTACTTTATGAACAATAAAAACTATTGATAAAAAATGTAAAAAATATATATAAAAATCGGATTTTTTAGAAATCTGATAGCTGATTAGTTTAATCCAGTCGCTTTTCTAAGGTAATTTCTAGGAATTTTAAGGAATCTGAAGCATCAAGTCTTTAGTTATCTAGGCTGCCATTGGAAAAAATCAAATATGAGAAAAAGCGGTTTAAAGTTTTGGGAAGTTTAGAATGTCATCCCTTAATGAAATTTAAATTTACATGTATTTTCAATCATTTTTATGATTTTTAATTGGGGCTAGGCTAAGAAAGTTATGAAGGATTCTGAAAAAATAAAGTGCAAGAAAAAATCGAAAATTTGACCTTTCTATCCCCTTAAAAAGAAACATATTTTTCTAGGTGGCTGAGACTTGAGACCTCCTCTTCTATTAATTTTTTATCACAAAATATCAGAAAAGAATTTAAAAAGAATTTTAAGACAAATTATACTAGTATGTACGCTAACCAGAACAAGCAGCAGATTTTTAGATATACGAAGAATAACCAAATAGAATATTTCAATGACACTACTGGACGTTACGAAGTAGAGGGTTGAGGAAGGCATCCTGAAACTACACAATCATCAGGATCTGCAGCTGAGCAGGTGCCTCAACAGCATTATAGTAAAGAAGTAGAACATTTTCAACAACAGCCTTGATCAATATATGCAGCTGAGTAGGTGCTTCCGCAGCCTCGGAGAAGAAGGAAGATTATTGTAAATGATAAACCTGCATAATTGCCAGATCCTTCAAATTTGATCTCAAGTATGTCTATGATCAAGTAGGAATCTTCCGCAAACATTTTCCTAATGGTCCTAAAGGACCTTCTGGGTCTGGTGAATAGAATAATAATAAGTAGAAAGTAGAATAATAATTTTATCTATGTTCATGTTACGTCAAACTCATTGTTATTGTAAAAGGCCTTTTAATTCGAACATTTATATTTGAAAATTCTGTTTTATATGTGCGCTTTTTTCAATCCTCTTTTTACCATACTTGACATACATTCTAAACTTAAATAATTTAAAATTTAAATAACTCTGTTAATTGAACATATTTTCATTGAAAAATTACTTCGCGTCAATAATAAAAATTAATTAATTTACTAATACTTCCAGTTAAACAAAACATATTGAAATATTGTTATAAAATATCAGTATCAGTATCAGCAGATTACTTCACTCCATATTTTTACATAACTAAACTAAAGAATAACATTTTTATTGGAGAAAGCTGCACATTTTATAACATGTATTTTTTTCAAACTTTCACTCGGGTGAACCCGGTTTTTCATCATAGCCACGATCTTAATCATCCCATGTTAATTTAATAGGAAACTTCGTCGTTTTTACGCGATTCTCCCTAAATGTAGAGCTAATTCTTTGCGCAATCGAACAAAACTTGTTGAATAAGGTCCTTTTGACCCCTTTAAAGTTTCAAAAATACAATACTAACTAGACTTATAGAAATCTGCAACCCAAATTAGCTTCACAGGATAAAGTTTACACAAATATCGGTTAAACTTTCTTTTGTTTTTCCATGACTAAACACATGTTTTTAAGGACGCGAAGTTGGCTAAACAAAACTTTATCGGTCTAAAAAATTGCCTGTAACAAATTTTATTCTTAGTTTTTTCTGTGACATATACGTCTTCAGGGCCGAATTAACCCTCAACGGGGCCCTAGGCAACCATCGATTTGGGGGCCCTTTTTTCACGTCCTTTCCCTTCTTTTCTTGAATAAAAAACAAAAACTTATATCTTTCATAAAAATTTTATTGTCACAATGTAATAATATCAATAAAATTACCATCTACATTTCAAACATGACGTTTTCTACATTTGTTTTCGGCAAATTCATCAATTATATCATCAATATCGATTTTGTTCAATAAATCTGATTCAATGCAAAGTATACCTAACATCTCGAGTCGCTCTTGTCGCGTTGTAGCTCTTTCAGCAGCTTTGATTCTTTTGAATTGCGAGAAGGATCGTTCGGCAGAACAATTTGTGATTATTAATGTTAAAAAAATCCGAAGAGCTATTTCTGTGTTAGGAAATACATCAGCTAATTGATCTTCCATTAGAATCTTATACAAATGACTATGAGTTTTTTGTGCATCAGTGTATCTGGAGTTCACGTAACTTTGGAATTGTTTCATTTCAATTTTATGTTTGTAAGAAAATTTTAGAAGTCTTTTTCATTTTTCGGGGGCCCCAGGCAACTGCCTATTCTGCCTACTTGTTAATTCGGCCCTGTAGGTCTTCTTATTTCACAACGTACCAAAATGAAAGTTTTTGTTTTTATTCTAGTGTATTCTATTTCCAAATATTTTTAAAAAAATGTACGGTTAATCAAATTTTTGTTTCAATTGAAGGGTCATCCGTATATTAAGCAACGCTTTTTAATCGATTTCTTCACCTACCCTCCCCTTCTAACGCTACCGTAACAATAAATAATAGAACACCCTTGATGTTGCGTGAATTTCAGTGATCTAATTTTTTCACAATAAATACAATGTTTGCTATGTGTTTAAAAATTATTGCCAATTTTTGAGATGCACAGTTTTCAACAACAAATTATATAAAGTAATATTTTAGAAAAAATAATTTTAACCAATTAAAATTTTTTTTAAATATCAACATAAATATTACATTTCTACATTCTCATCATAGAAGGTATTAGATTTATGTAAAATTTGACGCCCCCCCCCCCCAGTTTTTGTCAAATGTTCACGTTTTGAGACCCCCTGAATCCGAAAAACAGGTTTTTACGAATGTGTCTATCTGTCTGTCGTTATGTTTCTCTTTATGTCTGTATGTATGCCTATCTGTCTATGAGTACGATACTTTTGAAAAAAATTAATCTATTAGATTGGCTTTTGTTACACTCAGTAAGTATCCTAAGCTAAATTCCCAGTTCGTTAGTCAGACATTTTGGATCAAAATACTAAAAGTGAGCTCATTTTGGAAATTTTTGAGTGCACATTTTTTCATGATTCAAAAATTCTGTGTACAGTTGTTCATAGTACTTGAAATTAAAAATGTTACTTTTCGATAGCCCTACAAGATTATCATATAGACTTTTTGAATTTTTTCGAAAAATTCAAATTTTGACCGCACAAAAATTAATCAAAAAACAAAAATTGCATTTTGCTACTTTTGCTACATTTGAAAAAATTAGTCTAATAGATTGGCATTTGGTGCACTTGTTTAGTGTTCTTAACTAAAGGCCAAGTTCGTTAGCCAGCCATTTTGGATGAAAATTAAAAAAGTGGTCACATTTTGAATATTTTTGAGACCACTTTTTTCCAAATTCAAAAATTCTCTGTACGGTTATTTATAGTATTCAAAAAGTTAAAAAATTTATCCCATTGACTTTTTTAGAAAAATAAAAAATTACTGGAGTTATAGCATTTTCAAAATAAAAAAAAAACTAAAATGAACAATTTAAGCCAAACAACGCATGATACGAAAAAAGTCAAGAGAAAAAAAACTTTGCTTTTTGAAAGCCCTGCAGGACTATGATAACAACTTTTTTAATTTAGTTGAAAAGTTAAACATTCCGAATTCGATCGTACCAAAAATAATGAAAAATCCAAAAATTCCATTTCTTGGTCGAACTATGCAAGATGCGAAAAAAATGAAAAAGCTCAAATTGCACGCCCTGGAAAGAACTACAAATTTATAATGAATCACTTTTTGATATAAGCTACGAAAAAATGAGACAAAACTTGTTCATCCAAAAAAGAGCTATAATTTTTTATACGACATGTATTTTTTGCTTTAGTCATAAAAATAACATTCTAAATAAAAATATTAAATTTGTTTGAAAAAATGACACAAGGTATGAACTTAAATTACCAGACAACAGTTGTTCGCCTAAAAAGATCTATAAATTTATTATGAATCATTTTTGGATAGGATGAGTAGATTTTCTTTTAACCGTAAAACATAAAATTAAAATAAAAAAATTAACTTTTTGGAAAAAGCACAGAAAGGCGAAAGTGGACATAGGCTCCTATATAAGGCCCTATAAACGTTCCTGTATTAGACCCTAGGCAGATGCGCAGTAGTTTTTATTTAATCGCAAAAAACAATATTAAAAATTTGTTTTAAACATAAAAACAAGGAAAAAAGGATTAGTGCGATTCAATTTTTATGCAAATTATGAATTGTAATGATATACATTTATTGAAATGATACATGTTTCAGAGCAGCTTAGAATAAAATTTAAAGCAGAATAAGAAACAAATACAAAAATAGTCATGATAAATACAATTTCCTTTTTATTTTGCAATTTTTTAATAAGTAATCCCTTGCAGAGTTACATAAAAAATGTGATATAATTGATATAAAAGTGTTGTGTATAATGTAGAAAAGTTGATATGTTGGACAAAATCGAGTGCGAAGCACGAGATACGTGATGAGAATGTGTTCGTTAAAACAAAATAGCTTTAACAAAAGAGTCAAGATCACAAAATTACAGTTGTCGGTTCGTTCACCCTTGATTTTAAAAGGTCTATGCCCGAATGCGGAAGAAATGCAAAGACTAAGCGCGGAGTGCGATTGTCATTAGTCGCGTGCCGTAGGTGCGCTTAAATTCTCGAGCTAAGCTTTTTTTATCGAAAGAGAATTCACAATCACAAAATTACAGTGCTGGATGTTTTGACTCTTAATTTTAAAATGTTTGCGCAAGAATGTGCGAAAATATAAAGACCGAGCACGTAGAGCGAGGTAAATACATAATCGAGCGCGAAGCGCGAGATAAACGTACAATCGAGCGCGAAGCGCGAGAACCAATAGTCGCGCGCCTTAGGCACGCTCACACTTGCGAGCGAAGCGTACCGCGCGCAAAGAGAATGTGCCCGAATAGCGGGCAGATTTTTTAGATTTCATTAATAGTACACTGTACACTTATTTCAATAAAAAAACTTGATCAAATATTATCTTTTCTGAAATATGGTTATATATAAATATTTGTTATTAAGTATTGTACACGTAACATTTATAAATAAGAAACATGCAACATTTAAGAATTATGGGTTGGAAGCATAAATCCAGAAAATTAATACAATTTTCAATTTGAAACAATTCTAAATTAAAGATTTCCAAATGCAAGAGATTAAAAATAAAAATTTTAACTTATGAGCATAAATATAAAAAACTTATAAAATAAAACAATAAGAATTGATGCCTTATAATTTAAGAATCTGTAAATTGACATTTTAGCAATTTTTTAGTCTCTATTTAAATCAATATTATTACTTATTTTAGACATAAAAATAACAGAAATATGTCCATTTTTGTTCCAGGTGAGCCTTCATTTCATGAATTCTTACTAAAACCGCCTGTGAGTATAAAAAGTGAATGCAGAATTGACTTTATGAGTATTTTTCCGAAAAAATCTATTGTTGAATTTGTCCATATTTATTTCAAATATGAATGTGCTATTTTCGTCATAATTTACTGGGTTTTTTTTTCAAACGTACTTTCTCATTTGATTTGAATTTAAAAAAATTTTAAATATGACACCTTATAAATTTAGAAAATATCGAAATTACATTTTCTATATTTCAAGTAATTCAAATTTTATACAAACGTTTTATTAATATTTGCTACCAAATTTATTTTCGTGCCACGAATAATTAAGTAGAAAAAAATGATTAATCAATAACAATTGTTAAAACAAAATTTATAAATATGTTCTACCGACATTTTGATACATGTATTATAGAATAATAAACCATTTTCTAATAAAATTTCTTGTTGCTAATTCAGAATTTGTTTTGAAATTTTAAAAAAGAACCCAAAAAGGAAAATCATTATGTCAGATTTACAGAATCTGGTCAATTATAGGTATATGTAGCTTTACCAGAAAGATAAATTTCTAAATTGGAAAGAAGCATTACGCAGAAAAACGCCGATTCTCAAGAGCACGCTGAAATCGGTGTAGTTTTGAGTTGCAAGAAAAATGAGCTTTGCAGACTCATTTTGTGAATCTAGAGAAAATTCATCATTTTGAGACTATTTCCTTCTCATTTTGAGTAGTGTCGTGTGTTGGACTGAATAATTATCATCCACTCTTGTCAATACGATTCTTTTTTCTCGACATTTGGAACAAATGCATAGTAATGAACGTGTCACTTATATTAATAATTAACTATTTTTTATTTATTTCACAGTGCGTATTAGTCACATACACGAAGCAGTATTAGTAGTTCTATGTGAATGCATCGAAGACTAAGCGCTCGAAGAAATTTGTATTAGAGAATGTGGAATAAGATGAATGTACTCAAACGGCGTCTAAGTAAAGCGTCAGCTTTTCTTTATAATAAATATTCGAGAAAATTTTTTTAGAATACCCTAATGTATATACGATCGAAATTGTATTCAATCCATTTCAATGAAATCGTTTTTTTTACAGGGGATCAAAACTGCATTATTTTTCTTTCACGATAAATGATCCTGTTGGAAAGCTTAAACATAACCTTATATTTTTAAAGCTTGTACGATCTATATCCAATCATGTGGAAAATTTCAAACATAACATTAATCTCAAAAAACCTTCTGAACTTTGCTCAATACATAATGATTTTTTTTACCATAGCCAGTTCCGTGAAAGAACACATACATAAATTTAAATTCTGAAAACTCATTAGCTTTTCTCTTATCTGTAAAACATGTTGGTCATGAAAATTAATGTATTTTAATCGGGAATTTTGCAATGTGTTTTTTTCTAGTACTTAAAATACTACTTTTTACTAATAATTAGACATAACCTACCTACTTGAGAATTTCAGCACATCAAGTCTCTGGTTTCAATCTCTGACATCTGGTCTTCGAAGACAGTTTCATTTGTTACTGTCGAAAAATAAAATATAAATTTTCAATAATCCGGTCTATTTTCGCGCAATTATTTTTAAAATATGATAATGTGCGCATACAATCTAATTCGTTTCCAATTAAAAAAGGATTACTTGCGAAACTTAAAGTGCGAATTAAAAGTAGCAAATAATTTCTGAAGTCAAAATTAAATCAAAGTTAAATAATTGAAATAGCTAGGCCAAAGATGAATACTTATTTAATAATTATTTCGAGTACTGTATCTAGAGAAAGGTCGGGAATAGGCGGATGGGACCATATGAACTCTCATCTAACACTACACTTCTGAACGCTGGTAACCTTCGCAGTATAAAACACCAACTATTACTCTCTCGATTCCAGTTCTGCTCCGGCGGACTTGAATTATGGACAGGAATAGATAGTGAATCACATAGTAGGTAAAGAGTGAATAAGTGAACAAGTCGGCATGTCGGGGATAATAGATTTGTATTTCCTAGATTGCTGTGCATTAGAATGAAAGTATTAATCAGAAGAGTATCATATCGTGCTACGCCCCAGGTGGTGCTGATCTGAACTAAGCAAAGGGTCGGCTTCTGGCATATTTCGTATGCTACTACAAGTACTTGCGATCGTTCTGAGAGAATCATTCTACTACGGTATATGAAAGGATAGGACGGTGTCCAACGTCAGGGTACAGACAGGATGCTAGGTGATTTTTGGGATATAAGAACAAATGATAACGGATAAAGATTAGTAAACTTATACTTCGAAAAAGGCTTCTTTATTACAAATATTTGTTTTAGGTATAAAATGATCTACATTTACACCTAGTGTAGATACTAGGCAGTCTGATAAGTACCTGAAAATTCCAAGAGATGGCATTAGTATTCACTAATGTGAACCATTTTCGTCGAGCTTGATCCTTTAAATGACGCCTGTCAAAATTTCAACCATTTATGTTTACGCATTTACAAGTTACAGCACTGAGAAGCGACTAACCTCCGAGTTTTTTTTAATATGGAAAAATCTGAGTTTCGAGTTTTGATCAACACTACTATCTTCGCAAGAAAACGATATCCAAGACCAATGCCAAGCTGGATAAGTATTACCCGGACTCTGCACCGTCGATTGGAACGATTCATAAGTGGTTTACCGAGTTTACCGAGAACGTGTGGGCAATATCGTGCATTCAGTTTTATGCATGAAGATGCTCTGCGCGCGATGGTTGCCGTGTTTGCTCACAGTGGACCAAAAACGAATTCGTGTGACAACTTCCCAGCAGAATTTGGCATTATTTTCGCGTAAGACGACCGTGTTTTTGCGCCGATTCATAACCATGGATGAAACCTGGATCCACTACTACACTCCTGAGTCAACGCAACAGGCAAAACAGTGGGTTCCACCGGGCCAAAGTGCTCCGAAGCGTCCAAAAACGCAACAATGGGTCGGAAAGGTTATGGCCTCCGTATTTTGGGATGCACGTGGCATAATATTCGTGGACTATCTTGAAAAAGGTAAAATCATAACCGGAGCATACTATTCATCATTATTAGACCGATTGAAAATCGAAATCGCCGGAAAATGACCGCATTTGAAGAAGAAAAAACCGCTTTATCATCACGACAATGCGCCTGTTCATTCATGCTTAGTTGCACAAGCAAAATTGCATGGAATCGGCTTCGAAT
>NC_046659.1:67766490-67793275 GCF_010883055.1 Belonocnema kinseyi
TGTATCGACCTAAAAGGAGAGTATGTTGAAAAATAAAACCGACTTTGGCCAAAAAAACGTCTCCGTGTTTTATTTTTCAGGGACTTATCAGACTGCCTAGTAAGATAGCTACAGTATAATCGACTTCATTTTTGCGGATGAAAGGCTAAGCGAGCTAGTAAAAGATACTAGGATCATGAGGGGTTCTGAATAAATATAATATAATTAAATACCTTCTAGTCTCAAAAATAAACTTGGGTCAGGGATTCAGAAGAAAGAGGACCAAACAAACGAAAAAAACGCGAATCAAGATTGAGAATCTATAGAAACCTAAAGTGCGAATAGATTTTCAAAATTGTATAACCTAACGTATAGCTGAGGTAATTTGAAAGGCACTAATAAACAATAAAGATATGGAGGGCGCATCAACTATGATATGTGATGTCATGGCTAAGAGTGCGACTTAAGTGTGTGGTACTGCGGTTTTACGGAGAATGTCTGGTGCTACATAATGGAATGGTGAAATTGAAGCAGCCGCCTAAGAAAAGAAAGAAGCGCTTAAAAGCAAGTTGAAAATCAGAGGCCTAACGATGAGGTGAGAAATATTCGTGAAATTTATTACAGACACAGAAAGAGAAAAGTTATACTACTATATTTAAGGAAAGTAAAGATGAAGTCAGAATGGAAGAAGACAAGAAAGTGCTAAAGTACTTTGAAGGAAGCAAGAAACTGTTTTAGAAATTGGTGTTGATAAATATAAACGGAGGTAATGTTCAGAGTTAGTCGGAATGAGAAATAGCAAGGGTGTAAGAGATTTTCTGAAGGAATTATGGGAAAAAATCGATTATCGTATCTATATACAAAGGCAAAGGAGATAAAAGAAACTGCAATAATGACAGAGGTGTCAGCTTATTTAGTGCAGAAATAAAATATATTTGAAAATAATTATTCGTAGGATAAAGAAAGTAACAGAAGAAACGACATGGGAAGTATGCCGTACAAATTAATAATATACATTAGTGACCATGCCGCTCAGGTTATTCTCTTAAATTTGTCACTGAAAAAGTCGACCTAAGCGGCAATGTCACTTATGTATCTTCTTAGTTTATACGTCAGAACTCCAAAGTGGATGTATGCCTGGGAGATAATGCACGGATCAAATATTTAGCTTAAGACATCACAGAACAAAATTTGAGAGTAAAGAAAAGTTTTCTGTATATTTGTTGTACTAGAGAAAGTATTTGACAAGGTGGATAGATGTAAAATTTGGAAAGTCCTGAAAGAGTTCGGAGTCAATGGAAGGCTCTTAAAAACAATGAAAACAATATATGCTAGTAGCAAAGCGAGGGTAAGGGTTGACGAGAAACTGAGTGACTGGTGCGATATTATGCAGGGATATAAACAAGGATGCGTTATGTTCTTATGTATGTTCATTAAATTTATGGACAAGTGTTCAAGAATGGCCCTTTTTGACGAAGAAGGTATGGATCTCGAAAAAGTAAGGGTACTTGGGTTAGCGTTCGCAAATTATAATTTTGTCATGGCAGAGTCAGTCGAAGACTTG
This sequence comes from Belonocnema kinseyi, assembly GCF_010883055.1. Classification (NCBI taxonomy): domain Eukaryota; kingdom Metazoa; phylum Arthropoda; class Insecta; order Hymenoptera; family Cynipidae; genus Belonocnema; species Belonocnema kinseyi. The sequence continues at coordinate 67,768,034 of NC_046659.1, forward strand.
CCAAGAATGTTAAACAAACAGTACATAATCTTACGGAGCTTCATGTTTTTTTGTAACTCTCGCGAGGTAGTGCCACCTGAGTCACTTGGAGTGATCGCTGAAGAGATTAATCAGCAGCCTGGGTCGGAGCATGTTTAAGGAATGAACGTGCTATTTAAATAAATAGCACGGAAATTCTAGATTAATTCAAAAATCGAAACTCCCTCCTCCACAGAATGAAGTCACGCTTAACCTGAAAGAAGATAGAAAGGCGCGTTTTTTTTAATTGTCCACTTGTTACAAATTTTCAATTCCATTTAGGTAATGCTTAACTAAAATTGATAAATGTAATTGTTTCAACGATTTATTATTATTTTAAATAATGTTCTTTTAAAATAATAAATAATGTAATGAGTTAATAATATAATGAGTTAATAAATAATGCAATTTGACAACAATCATTATCTAAACAAATTATTAGTATGGTTTGAAACAATTTTTTCTCTATTAATTGTAGATAGTTACGGTTTCTTCTGAAATGCTGAACTTTTTACTCCCTTTTTACTGATTAAAGTAAGAAATAATGCAAGTTAACAAACATGTTTGTTTAAGCAATTTATTATTTTATAACTATCCTCGTGCTAAAAAGCTGCATTTTTTCTGAACTTTTAATCTTTTTATTCACTTTTCACATAGTAAGGTCATAATTAATGCAAGTTTACAAACATAACTGCTTAAACAATTTATTATGGTTTATAACTATCTTTTCTGAGAGAAGAGTTAAGGGGCTTCCTCAGGGTTGAAAATTAGCCCATGTATTACTCTGACAAGTTTTTCTCCCACGATTCTTAATTGTATGATTTCATATTTTAACCACATACTATAAATGCCTAAGTGTATAACCTTCCAGAACGCTTTTTTAAAAAAATGGTCGGGTTCTTGTTTTATTGTAATTAATTGAAAATTGATGCATTTTTGCGAATGGGAAGTAGCAAACCGCCATCATGATTGTACTCATGGCGAATAAAGTTCTCGGGTCCTCTGGCTGGCTATGAAACAGCGGGTGGTCTAGGCTACAGTTTTATTTTTTCGACGATACTTAAAACATCGTAAACCTAGGATCGAGCCGAGAATTAAGATTAAATGCCTGTCATGCCTCACTTAACTTTCCTATTGTTAGAGATTACAGTCGGTTTAAAGAAATTAGAAATTAGCAAATATTAAGAAATTTAATTTTAATATTCTGCATTCGGTTCATTACATAACGATAAGACGTGTTTAAAATAAGACTATGTTTAAAATGATCAATAAATAACCTGAAGATTTTAAGTAATCTTTTTCATGCTGCGAATTTGAAAGAAAATCAGGAAAAATTAAATAGTTTTTAATGATTAGCAGGCTTAGCAGCCTGACAAGATTAGAAACAGAACCTTTTCAAGATTGGTAGGAAAATTTGTAATGATTTTTTATTTTAAAAAACGTACTTTATGAGAATAATAAAATAGAATTTTAAACATGTGAAAGGATTTCCTGAAGTTTAAAAGAATACTGTAGAAGATTTTGAAGCAAAATGTTTCAATTTGGTAAGATTATAATAAATAGATCAAAATAGAGTAAATGTAAGAAATATTAAGAAGAACTGAAGAGATTCAAATCGAATTTCAAACATAAATTCTGTTAGAAAATTAGATTTTTAAAGATTTTAAACATAAACTTTAGAAACTTCACAGGAATTCCGAGAGATTTCAAGGAAAATTCAAAAAAGATTACTTGGAATAAGTTAAATGAGATTAAAAAAAATTTTATTTTAATTACACATACAATTTTTTGAATTATTTCTACAAAATGGAAACATTAAAAATTGCAGTATTTAAATACACTTAAGATTTCAGAGTTTTACATTAAATTTTGATAAGATATAATAGATACGTATGTAAAATGAAAAAATAATAATAATAGTCGATAAACGAAGGACTTTCAGATAATGAAAGATAATGAAAGAAGCTCCTTGGGAAAAAATGTAAAGAATTTCTTTGGAATGAATTCTAACAGAAAATTGAAAAAAGATTACACAACATTTTTTATTATTTCTTAAAATGTCTAAAAAGTACGTAACATATTTTGAAGCAATATGTTGTAATTTAAATTTTTTTATTTTAGCGTTTTAACCCATTAACGCTGAGGTGTTCAAATTTATACAACGCATTCTCTATTTGCTGGTGGTAAGATTTTTTTTTAAAATATTATCTCAGGGGTTTTCGAGGGTGCCCTTTCTATTGCCGGTGTCAGTTTTTTGTTATAAACCCTAGAAGATTCAATATGGCGGCCACAATTTAGGGCTTTAAAAAAGAACAAAGGATCCCGCACAAAATACCAACAAAAAAGCATACAGTCGTTTGGAACCAAACTTTGCACATTGATAAAACAATAAAAAATATGGAACCCGTATCCTTTCATTTCTACGGAACCTGTTTCCTAGGGGTAGAAACCACCCCTAACAAGCCACAAGCATGCTAACCCACCTGACTCTGGGTACAATAAGTTTAGTCGCATATTTTTCTTGGAATAATGAAGTTCCATGCCACAATTAGGTTAACCCACCTACCTGCTAATCCACCTAAACCCAGAAATCACCCCTACTAAATCATAAGCAGGCTAACCCACCTAACCCTGGGAGCAGCGAATTTAGTCGTTTACATTTCGTGAAATAATTGAATTCCACACTACAAGTGGGCTCAGTTTTTTGTCATAATTCCTAGAAGAGCGAATATGGAAAACAGTTAGGGCTTTAAAAAAACAAATTTTACTATTATGATTCATTTAATATTGTAAATTTACTTAGGATTTTCCAGCTTACTAAGGCAAGACTCAATATCTTCCAGCCACTTAAGGCTGGACTTGGGATTGTCCAACTAAGCAAGAAAGTACTTAATATTTTCCAGCCAATTAAGGCAAGACTTTAGATTGCCCAGCCAATTATGGCAAGCCTTTAGATTTCCCAGCCAATAAAGGCAAGACTTTTTATCGTCCAGCCAGTCAAGACAAGACTTTGAATCGTCCAGCCAGGCAAGGCAAGACTTACGATTGCCTAGCCAGTTAAGGAAAGACTTGGGATTGTCCAGCTAATTAAGCAAGTACTTAATACTTTCAAGTCAATTGAGGCAAGCCTTTAGATTGCCCAGCCAATCAAGGAAAGACTTACGATTGCCCATTCAGTTAAGGCAAGACTTGGGATTGTCCAGCTACGCAAGGAAGTACTTAATATTTTCCAGCCAATTAAGGCAAGACTTAAGATTGCCCAGTCAATCAAGGAAAGACTTTAGATTGACCAGCCAATCAAGGAAAGACTTTTGAATTTCCCAGCCAATAAAAGCAAGACTTTGTATCGCCCAGCCAGTCAAGGCAAGACTTTGAATCGCTCAGTCAGTCAGGGCAAAACTTTGAATCATCCAGCCAGTGAAGGCAAGACTGACAATTGCCCAGCCAGTTAAGGCAAGACTTACGGTTGTATGTCCAATGAAGGTGAAACTAATTGCTTGTTTTCTGATGGAAACGTTCGCACTTCATGTCAAACGATCGTTGAAGAGACTTTCGCTTTTGACTAGTAGGGTGATTATCATTTCTTTGCAAAGACCAGCAACAGTCCGCCATCATTCTTACGTTGCATCGACGTTGATAATGTTGCTCTGCTTGGTGAAAGTCTTGATGAAAGCGTTCGCCCATTTCTTCACTGAATGCTCCAACATTTTCTGGGAAATAATCCAAATCAGATTTGAGAAAATGTCATTTCATACTCATCAAACAACCTAATCTTTTAAAATTCTTTAACATACTAGATACAATAGTTCTAAACTTTGAATCTCGTTTGCTCCTTAAAAATTTCTGTACAACATCTTGGAAACTCAACCATGCATTCTTTTCAATAGATGTCATGGTTTTGATAAAGTCATCATCTTTGATAAGTTTTCTTATATCAGGCCCAACAAAAATACCTTCCTTAACTTTGGCATTATTTAATGCGGAAATGTAGATCTGATATAATGGAAACATTCTTCCTCGGTGTGTAGGGCTTTCACAAATTGCTTCATTAACCCTAGTTTTATATGGGGTAGGGGCAATAGTACTTTCTTTCTGTCAACAAGACTTTCATAAACAACATTATACTGACCAACAGTCCACTCTAATCTGTCTGGCCATTTCTCCGTTATCCAATGTTCATCCCTTGCAAGACTGTCCCAAAGGCAAAGAAAACAAGGATATTTAATGTTTCCTGATTGTAAACCTATTATAAAATTTATCATTTTGAAGTCACCAAAATAAGCCAATTTTGGAAATTGTATTTTATTTTTATCAGGAGTAATTGGAAAGTATCATAAGATTCTTTCAGTGTAGTTGAGTGGCCTACTGGAACTGCAGCGTACTGATTTCCATTATGTAATAGTACTGCTTTCAGACTTTCTGTAGACGAATCTATGAAAAGACGCCAATCCCCTGGCGTATATAAGTTTATTTTATATAAATTAATGAGTCCTTCGTTATCATTACAATACACAATGCCACTGTCCATTGAAAAATACTTGAAAAACTTTTCTTCTATATTTCTGTAAACAGTTACTCTAGTGCCAGGTAACAATAGTTTCCTCTCTTCGTGTCTTGAAGCGCAAAGCTCAGCTTTATCTTTTGGAAGATCAAGGTTACGTATAAAATTGTCTAATCCGTCTTGGTCAAAAAATTTAGGTCTTTCATCATCTGATTCTTCTCAAGAAGAATCTTCAGTTGCATTAGGATCGTCAGTATCCATTGATTCGTGAGTTGATCGTTCACTTTTCTTTTCAGAGTGATTTCTAATACCAATCTTGGCTGGTGTAACACTTCTTACATCAGGGTAAAAGATCTTCTCCAAATACTTTTCAGGAAAACCTTCTGTTTTGCCTAAGCAAAAGTAACAATCAGTATCATGATCTTTGGGCTCACGCCAAACAGGTGGTTGAATAACAGTCTCCGTCTTGGTACATTCATCTTTCCAATTTGACAAATTTAATCTACAAGCATGACAAATTGAGGTTGGTACCCACGATTTATCCAAATTTTTCATTGAAGTCCCACAACAGTTGAAGTATGACGTTTTTATCGAATCATTAATTGATCGTCGGTATTTCTCCGTCTCGAACTTTCCACAAACGTGACGAAACGTATTAACTTTCTTAGCGCAAGGAGTTCTTGAACTCATTTTTTTCTTATAATGAACAGTAACGTGGAAATTCTAAAACTCACTATATACAAAAGTCACGATCGACATGAAATGTAACGGCTAGACAGATTTCAAATACAAAAAGAATTGTATTACCTACGCATCCAACCGTTCGCCCGCCAATCAAACGTGATCTCTACCACGGAAAGATTTGTAGCAAAAAACGAATTTCATCACCTACGCATAACACGACATAAAAGCGTCGCCTTTTTGTTGGTATTTTGTGCAGGATCCTTTTTTCTTTTTAAAGCCCTAATTTGTGGCCGCCATATTGGATCTTCTAGGGGTTATAACAAAAAACTGACGCCGGCAATAGGAAGGGCACCCTCGAAAACCTCTAAGATAATATTTTGAAGAAAAATATCGTACCATCAGCAATAGAGAATACGTTGTATAAATTTGAACACCTCAGCGTTAATGGGTTAAAGCGCTAAAATAAAAAAATTTCAAATTACAATATTTTGGTGAAAAATAAAGATATCGTCGTAAATCCAAGTAGGTTTGAAAGGGGAAATGTTATGTCTGGTCTCTGGCTTTAAAACTTGTCGGCCTTTGTAATTGATAACTGGTCAAAAAGTTAAGAAGAACATTAGTTGAAACCATCTCTTTAGTTGAAATTTCGCGAAGTATGTTGAAAAGTCATCCTTCGGATTGAAAATTCAACTACTTCATTATAAGTTTAACGCCCTTGTTATAAATCTATTTTTGTTGCTGAAAAAAAAACCATTTTAGTAAAAAATTTATTTCTTTGTTTAGGGTCTTGAAGGTATATTCTTACTATTTTAACTTTAATTTCAGTTAAAATCATTCTTGGTTGAAAAATCAATTATTCGATTTTTATTTAAGGATGGATCTTTTTTGGATGAAAAAATGGAACTGCTTGCTTTGAAGTTAAACTACTTTCTAAAAAAATGTGTTTTTCGTTGTTGAAAATTCGCAATTTTAGTGGAAAATTGAATTATTTAGTTGCAAATTAACATTTTTCTTCAAAATACAAATACTCAAGTTTAAATTTCAACTTGTTTGAAAAAATTTTTTATTTTGGCTTGAAAATTCAACAACTTCGTAGAAAATTTAAGTATTTTGTTGAAAATTCGCGTGAAGAATTATTCAATGAAAAATGTGTCTGTTTGATAAAAAATCCAACAATTTAATTCAAAAGTTGAAACACTTTGTTAGAAATTCATTTTATTTGTAAGATTTACTTTGTTGGTAGAGAATTATTTAACTATTTTGTGCAAATTCTTTTTTTAAGTTAAAAGTTGATTTTTGCCTTGAAAATCTAACTACTACATTTTTCGTTGAAAAGTCATCTTTCTGGATATATGCAATTTTAATTTTGATGAAAATTTAACTCTGTTGTTACAGCCACCATTTACGGTACAAACTTCAACGATTTTAATGAAAATTCGACCTTTTGGATTGAAAATGTATCTTTTATGGTTGAAAAGTCATCCTTGTTTGAAAGGGAACTTTTTTAAATTTAAATTCTTCTTTAAATTCATCTTTTCAGTTTCGCTGTTAGAAAAACTAGTCGCTGACTTCATATACAATATATGCAAATGACTTTACACACATGTAAATAAAATTAAATATAAATGGTTATATTGTAGTTAATATAAATTTTATTATTATTATGAATAGTTTTTGAGATTAAATTAATATGTTGTTAAATCCAATATCCATGGTTTTAATTTTAGCCCAGTCGTCACCAAGACTTCTATATGCACTAATAGTTCCCCGAGATACCTTTTTTTAAAAGGTGGAAAAAAATTAGATTTTTTATTTATTAATAAGAAATCGTCCAGTGTCATGGTGTTCCTTAAAGTTTTGTAAAACCTAATTGTTTATAAAATCTCTTGATTCACTTTCATAAAAATTATTAGAAATAATAACCATTAATGAGCATATTCATTTTTTGAATAACCTTGTCATTAATTTCTGACACAAGTGTAAATTTTAATCAATTTGGAAATCCAAAACAGAATTTTGTTCGTAAGTAGCGCGTGAGGTCTCTGGATATGCATAATTAATTTATAACCCATAAGCGAATTGTAATTGTAAGAAATTCTTATTTTTCTTAACGATTTTCAAACCTTCAGAAGTCAATGTTTTTAAACTGGCGACAAGCTACGTTCACAACTTCACAATATGACCTTATTGTTTCAATGCAATTCGGATTACCACACCATTGCGTTAGTTTATTAAACATTTCTTTTTTTTTGACGTTTAACGTTTTTGCAACCTTTTTATAATGATTTGATATACAGTTCTTATTACATTTATTTATTTTTATTAAGAAATTAGTTTGTTTTTCACAATTAAATCAGGAAATATCTTGACTATTCCAATTAGTCATTTTCTACTAATCTTTGATTGCTCACTTTCCGCTAATAAAGTCTGCAACATTTCACTTGTAATTATATTAATATTACAAGTTTTGATTTGGAGAAACCTTAAAGTACAGTCAACACTATTTACCTTGCCGCTATTTACCTTGCCGCTTCCCCTAACTCTCGGTCGATCTCTTCCCCCACCACGACCGCGATGGCTCGGCATCCGAGAATTGTTCTGCTCGCTATTTACGTTGCCGTCAATGTTTTAGGTCTTTCAAGGCAATTTTAAAGTGCAAAAAGTAATTATATGCTTTGTTAATGAGGCTTATAAAAGAATTTCAAAATCATATAATATTTATATCCCATGATAATTTTCTTGTCACATGAGATAACTTCAAGTATGGAAAGTTTAATCAAATGTTTATCAATAATTTGTTAATACTAACCAATTTTTTAGTTTATTCCGATAGAGAATGATGTGCTCACTATTTTTTGGAACCAAATGTGAGATAATTACTTCCACAATATGTATTCTGAAAATCGAACTTTTACCGTTCGTAACCACTGATCCGCGCGCTGCAACGTACGTAGCGAGCGAAACAATTCGGCTCAAGCACCACGCATCAAGAGCAAACTCGAGAGTAGGAGAACATCGTTTCCAGGAAAATTACTTCCCTACGGTCCCATCCGCGGCAAGTTAAATAGCGTCGACTGTATCTTTGCATAAACAAATCTATACAATTAAAATAATATTTTTGGGGCACTAATATGCAGATGTATTCAAGCTGATGCTCATGTGAGGTGAATAATTTTCACTAAGATTGCTGAATAATTGCCATTTTTATGAAAAATAAGGAAAGTATACAGTCGAAAAAAATTAAGAAAATTGAAAAGAGTAGCGCATGAACGCCCTGAATGTGTACAAATAATTTCGAGCACATTGATCCAATTTAATTTAAAGATTCTAAAGATTCTTTTTTTCCTTAACTTTGTTCAAAGAATTAGAAGGCAATGTTTTTAAATTGAGGCAGGCTGCGTCACGTTTACTATGTCACAGTTTGGCCTTCTTCTTGTTTCAATAGAGATAGGAATGACAGACCATAGCTTCGTTTTATGAAATTTATACGTTTTTCAAGTTTTCAGCTTTTAAAAATAATTAAACACAGTTCTAAATATTTTTTTAGCAAGCACTTATATCTCGAATTTTGTATTAATCTTTAGTGGCTTACTTTTCACCGATTGAATCCGTAAAATTTTACTAGTACTCAGTTGAGTTTTACCAACTTTTATTTATTGAGCAAAAAAGCTTAAAAACTTAAACGTAATACTTCAAATGCGTTGATGTTTATTCTCCTCAAGCTTAATTAAAAAAATATTTTTGTGACATTTGTTCATACCTTCTGGCACAAGATAATACTTTGTAATTATAAACAATATATTTTTCTGTAAGTTCTGCTTCACTGGACGTCATAATTTTCATGATATCAAAAAATATGCTTTGATGCAAATACAAAGTTATTATAGTCATGTACTAAAACATTTCTGATGATTTTTTTGAACATTAGAGCTGCTGGGAGGAATCACATGTTGAGTTTGCATACTAGGTCCAGGGGGGTAGTGATATTCGGAATGTCCATAACGGTCATAATGAAAGTCGAACAGGCCATTTTCGTCCAGTTCTTTGTTCCAATCGTTTTTCTTTGGGGAGCCCATACCTGATGATATTTCTGTTAAAAGAAAAATTATATTTCTGAATTTTCAACGTTAGAAAAGTGTTTAAAAGTAGTTAAAGCATAAAATAAAAAAATTCAATTAAACACTCGTCTTTAGACTTTTACGAAAATTATCGTAAATTAAATTTTACATAAGATATCTTAACAGTAAAAGTTGAGAAGCAAAGACTATATACCATGAGAAAAATCTGCTAGTACTCAAAACTCCTTATACGTGATCCAATTAATCGATCTATGTATATGTTGTAGGAAGATTAACATTTGCCAAGTATATTTGAAAGAATAATAATTACTATTACACTTACCAATATAATTGAAGAAAATCATAAAGGTAAGAACAAGAGGACCAAAAAAAGACCTCATTTTCTGTGTAGGTGTAGATAAACCTGCTTCATTTAGAATTTGAATAAGGGAGACAACTTATGATTTTTCAAAAGTTCACTCGCTAATAAAAATACCCATGGATTTTCGATCAACAATCCAGGGGTAATAATGGCTTTCGCTCCGCAGTATCTCCGGGAAGATAAAAGCATGTTTGAATAGTACAGAAAACTTTACTTCGGCATTTTTTTATCCTCACGATACTGACTAAGCACTACCAAATTATCAGTTTCATTAAATATTTAGCAATCAGAATGTTCATGTAAGAATGTTCATATTTCCTCTTACTGTATCCCTTAACGTATTCAAAATTTTGTATAAATTGTATAATAAATACAATGACGGAAAAGTATTATTAGTAAACTAAAACAATACATTTCTTAAGATTTCTTATGATTATTAATTAATATATTTGCAAATTACATATAGAATTTGTGATTATAACAATATTAATATTATTTTAAGTTCTCTGAAGTATCAATGTGTATTTATATTATTTTCCAAAACAACAATTTCCATAAACAACTACTAATTGCTTAGTAGAAAAATATGAATTTATTTAAGGTTGTACAATGTATAGATTATTTTTTAAAAAGTTATAGAAATGTGTAACGTGACATATAGAAAAGTCTAAAAAAGAACGATATTGTGTATCATTTTCAAATTGATTAAAATGGGAAGAGGGGTATATTTTCAAACTTGGAAGTGGTTAACAAAACCTGCAAGAACATAATGTGTCTACAAATTGCGACTTAAGATCGAAATAGAAAAATTATTTTAAAAATTCATTTATTTTACCTTACTTAATGCTTTTTTGTATAGGAGTCTTTGTAATGGTAACAATTTTGAAGAGAGAAATGTTAATTTATTTAATTAAACTTCCTTAATCTAAAAATTTCTAATACAATGCTCTTAGATATTTGCCGCAAGTATATGTGTGTTTAGATGTAAGCGTTTGTGTGGATTTTTTGCAAGTGTGCGCACCAATATCTGGTAACTGATGGAAGGATTTCTAAAAAGATTCAATACATTTTTTTAGAACCTTATATTAATTTTAAAATCGGTTTTTATAGCAAAATTGTTTTCATTTACATAATTAAAAGTTGATGAAATAATATGACAGATTCTTTGTCGTAAAACGAATCGATTGACCTATAAAATAAAAACATTTTATTGGAAAGTAAGAAAGTTATTGCCATTTGTGATATTTGAAAAATCAATTGTTTCTACCTAAACTTTTTTTAATACAATTATTTAAAATTGATGCAAGAACAGAAAAGATTCCTTGATTTGAGACAAATCGATTGACCTATAATATTGATGCATTGTCTTGAAAAGTGCGGGAGTGATCGACATATATATAATTTGAAAAAACGTTTTTAAGTAAAAAAACTTTATTCCTTTACGTAATTCTAATATATCCTTATAATCCTAGTTTTCATAAAGCGTTGCATTGACGTGGTAGATCGAAAATGGAAAAAGTGCCTAAACTTTTAAAACTATAATGTATGCTATAATGTATGGAAGTCAATTTTCTCACAAACACAGTTTACATAAATAAAATATAATAATTATGTTATAGATTACTGTTTGTAAAATGATTTGATGAAACAAATCAATCCTTTCTTCGACCGTTGATATTTATGGATTTCTAATCGTAGATTTTTAAATTATTTATGTCTTACGGTCCAATTGTAAATCGGAAAAATAAATATGAGTCAAAAAAACGTGTTCCTCGAAACTCAGATATTTATTTAATAGAAAAACTCCTTTTGAAACGTCCGAACATTTCGGTACACATGCGTACCTTTTTCAAAGGTTCTTAACCTGAGTTGATGATAATTTAAAATAGTCAAACAGATCAATTTTCAGTCAAAAAAAGTAACATTTCAGTCAATAATTTAAAAAAATTAATTCAAATTTAGTCATTTTTTAGAAGTCTCAAACATTTTTTTCGAGACTTCACTCGATTTAAACTACATTTTTTAAAATTTGTATTAGAAAAACAAATTATCGTAGGTTAGGACAGACGAGTTTTTAAGAACAAGTTTTTTTGACTCATATTTATTTTTTCGATTTACGATTGGACCGTCAGACATAAATAATTTAAAAATCTACGATTAGAAATCAATAGATTACTGTTTGCTAGTATTATTCTGAATATTAATATATATGAAATATACACTGATGAAACATATTAAATAATAAACGATGAAAACTTTTTCAAGCCTTTGGCAATCAGTCAAAAAAAAAAATTTGAAAAGCTTCAAAAGAATTAATTGTAAAAAGATGATTTTTAATTTATTGAATAAGAAGTGAGAATAAATTTAGAACCTATAGAACTTCATCAAAATTCAAAATAAAATCAATTACAGTAAAATAAATACTTACTTTTCAAATTGAAAAAAATAAAGAAAAAATAATGGTGAATATTTCTATTAATTTACTATAGTCTATTGTTTTAATCAATATTGTAACAAATGCCTGATTAAACAACTTTATAATAGTAAAATTTCTAGAGGGTAAACGGAAGTTTTTCGAGTTTTTGTAGTTTATTCTGATAAATAATTCATAATCCACTAGCAAAAATAAACAAATAGTGACATTATTTCCTCAGGGTAGTTGTGCAAAAAGTCAGATATCTTAAAAAAAAGTTTTTCTATAATTTTAAGAATCAAAGTATTATAACTGATGTCATTTCAAATAAACTACGTTAGCTTTTATGAGAAATGTTAAAATTCACGAAAAAAACATTTATTTTAACCATGGTTTTTGCAAATGAATTTTTTCTAATCGTCATTTCTTACAAGTTTTTTTAAAAACGATTGCATTTTATTAAATGATGCTCTATTTTTGACGGGAAAACATTCTCTACAACTCTACTGTTTGTAAGAGAAATTTTGTTGGTTTAATAATTATATTTGAAGATCATTTAGTTATTTTGAGATTATTTTTTTATTTTTAACATTAGAAACAGTAGAGTTGTAGAGAATGTTTTCCCGGAAAAGAGAAGCCATTATTCACTAAAAGGCAATCATTTTTCAAAACTTGGTAAGAAGTCAGAAAAAAATTCAATTGCAAAAACCATGGTTAAAATTAATGTTTTTTTGTGAATTTAAAATTTTTGTTTAAAAATAATGTTTTTTTTTAATTTGAAATGACATCAGTTATAATATTTTTATTTTTAAAATCATAGAAAAATTATTTCTTTCAGATGTCTGACTTTTGGCACAACAACTACCTTAATAAAAAATTTATAAAGTTTTTAATCGTACATTCAGTTATGTTAGGTCTTTGTAGGAATATTATTAAATTTTTAAGATTTTCTGTACTTTTATGCCAATTTTAATTTATTTTGGTCAGAACATTTCTAACGTTTTCTATCCTTTTCTTTCCATCGGGGATTTTTTTTCTTCTAGAAACAAATGTAACTATAAAAAGCCGTGATCGACGATTTTATGGGGCTTTGAAATTAAAGGGCAATTTTTCCCATTCGGTTCTACTCATAATCGCAAACCTTTATTTGATTGGATATATTGCTATTCGATTCGGGTACCTTTTTCCACTTTTTCGTAGCAAGATGGGAGGAGGGCTACTATGGCACTTAGCAGATTGCCGCCACCAGCGAATTGTGAATTCCTCCTTATTCCGTACGAATCAAGTTTAAGAAATTTAATAACTGAACCCAATGGCAGTAGAAAAGGTCGGCAACTAGTTAAAATAATCAAGTAATGGAGTTATTATACTTGGCTGCATCTGAATAATGTGAAAATTGAAAAATTCTATTCTGCAATTTGATTTAATCGCAATGACTCGAAATCTTTTTAAATAGATTTAAGCATATTTCTTAGCTTTAGAATTCTCATTTAATCTTTAAAAAAATAACTTTATCTCGAGCTTCCACTGATTTTTAAACCTTTTATGACTTAGCCTTATCTTCGATTAAATTTCTAAATTTGTTATTAATTGATTAAATTTTCTAGTTTTAATTTCATTTAAAGTAAATCAATTTAAAATGTGAAAAAATCGGAAAACCCTCGTGATTTAGAAATCGACATTTTCTATACGTGGAAAACACTTTTTGTTATCTCATGATTCGATATAAAAAATATGAACATTTTAAGGAAAAATATATTCGTGCTTACCAAAAAGTTGACCATTTTAAGGCCCAGTCATTTTCTCATTTTCATTTGAATAGGTCTTTTTTTTATACTCATTTCAGTAAAGTGTTCATATCAAATCACGTTTTTCTTAATATTAAAAATGTTATACTACTTGGTTTAAAAATGATGAATACATTGAATCGTAACTAAAATGTTTGTACACGCATCTGTCCCAACTTACAAGTTTAAAATGGAAACTGGCCATGGCTACATTACAAACTATTTATAATTCGGGCTAAAATTATTTGACTAAGATTTTAGTCTAGTTAAAATTTATTTATTTATCAAATTTCCGGTAAAGCTTCATACTAATTCATCATGCTATAAAAAAAGGATTGTTTGAAACGCTCAAGTTAAAATGAAATGAAACGCGAAAATATTCAATTTTCCTATATTTTTAATATTTTTATCTGTTCGGAATTAATTTAGAAAGATTTTTTCATTTGCCTTTTATTGTGGTCGCATTTCCTATCACGCAACATTGAATAACGTGAAAAAATCATACTTGTCACAAATACATTCCTTGATCTTGATTCCTTGAAATTTTTACACTCGCTTGAATTACTGTTCAATAAAAATATATTTTTTTTTTGGGGGCGCTTTGCACATGTTTTTTTAAAGATATCATTGCCTAAAATAGTCAACATGTTGGCTATCACCCATATACTTAAAATATTGTCCTACACATTTTTTTTATTAATCAAAGTTGTTCAATTTTGAAAGATGAAAATCGTTCTAAATAAATTGAAATAATTTTGCGCCTGAATAATTGAAATCATTTCTAGTAATTAAAATACAGTTTTTACCTTAAGCTGCCAGGCTAAGATAAAAAATGTATAATTTAATTATTTAATTCTTAAGAAAAGCAAATAGTAAATCGCATGTTTCTGTTAAGATTTCATCTTTCGCCAAAGTTATATTTTTTATAAGATTTAAGATAAATTTTCAATACTTTGTTCTCTAAAATTCTTAAGAAGCTTATCCCTAGATAATCTTCATTAATATTGAATTAATGTGTATTCCTAATTTAATTCTATTAATTTTTTTTTCGAACGATAAACAGTTTGATTTAGTACATTCGTTTATCCTGCATAAAACTGCAAGAGGCGAAAGAGTATTATTTTTGTTCAGAGATGCTAAGACTGATTTTATAAAAAAAAATGTTTGATAATTAATGAAATTGTATTATAAATTGTTTAAACCAAAATTGACGAGGAATTCTAAAATGATAACCAATATATTCGTAATCTCGGGATCATGTTAGTACTTACAGAAGTGTTAATGGCGAATCAATTATTTGAAAAAATATTTCTTTGACATATGGTTTAGGCTTAACTACATCTTTGCGACTTAGTTGCCATGATGTGGGAACGTAGCGTCGCGGTAATCGCTGTTGACTTTACAGCCTGCCGTCCCAACTTCGACTCTTGTTGTAGATGTTTATTTAATCGAATTTTTCTGTTTTATTTTAATCAAGAATTTTAATTATACCACTCGGGTGCGCAACCTGGTTCTAAAACACTAAGGCCCAAACAGGCTCGAAAAGACGACCCAGCGCGAAAGTTTCTTTTGATCAGAACATTTCCAGAACATAAATTTTTTCATTAAACTTTTGAGGCACTATTCTGATTTTTGGGCCGGGTTACTAATCCGAAACCCGAGCTGGCTCGAGTCGATTAAAAAAAAAAACACGTAGAAATTAATTATAACAATTTTTATTTATTGATGTAAATAAAACTATATTTGTACATAATCGTACAAATCTCCCTATCCAAATATCTTTGAACACTCAGGTTTCTATGCTCACGTAGACGGCCATGACTTGGTCGTTAAACCCCGGCTTTAGTTTAAATGTACAAAACGCGCTGTTAAATAAAGGAAAATTAAAAATGAGGCATATATTATTTTGATTAATTTGCATATTACTATTTGCTTAGACCATATAGTCTATAGCGAAAAAGTTGTTTTGACAGGGGATCAGGTGTACGTATACAAGTTCGATTCAACACTCCACAACTCTTGAAATAAACTTTAATTCGATCTCAAAGTGATGAATTTGAGATTGAAATTTTTCATGTTGAGACCGTTGATAAATTCATGAAAAGGCTTCAATATTTTAATAACACAGGACCACAAATTGAAAAAAAAAATTGCTGGGGATAAGCGGACGTCTGCTATACGTATTTTGGGGTGCTGAATTCGAATCCGTTGGGCTTTTATCTCCAGCATGTCAGGATTTTTGCTCAATTTCAGAAAACGTGCTAAAAATGGAATTTTTCAATGTTTTCGTATATAAAACAAGTCGGACATGTCTACAATGATCATATTCTTATTTAAAACAACCAAGCTTATAACCCAAACCCAAAAACCTGAAATCTACCAACCCATAAACTCCAAAACCTCAAACTCACAAACCCTAAACCCACAAACCCTAAACCTTTATGGGTTTAGGGTTTGTGGGTTTAGGGCAAACTCCAAACCCACAAATCGTAAACCCTTAAACCCCAAACCCACTAATCCCATATCTACAAACCCCAAACCCACAAACTCTAAGCTCACAAACCTCAAAGCCACAAACTCGAAAAACCTGTGAAATAAAGTAAATTCGTTGACATTGTAACTAATATACTCGCTCTTTGCCGAACCCAGGAAAAACCAACGTGTAGGTGGCGAATTACTATTTCATTCTTTTTTATTTTTTCTTATTTTTTGTTTTGTTTTTAGTTTGTGTGTTTGAGGTGTGTGGATTTAGGGTATGTGGGTTTAGAGTTGGTATGTTTGGGGTTGTGGGTTCAGGGTTTATAGTTTACGGATTTCTGGGTTTGAAGACGTAGGGTTTGTAGGTTTAGGATTTGCACAGGTGGGATTTGTACGATTGTGAAAATTATAGGTTTGGGGTTTGTGGGTTTGTGGGTTTGTGGATGTGGTGTTAGAAGGGCTTAAGATTTGTGGGTTTAGAGTTTGTAGGTTTGTGGTTTGTACGTTTGTGGTTTATAGGTTTGGAGTTTGTGGGTTTGGGTTTTGTGGATTTAGGGTTTGTGGTTTTAGGGTTTGTGGGTCCGTAGGTTTGGGGTTTTTGGGTTTGAGGTATAAGCTTTGTTGTTTTAAATTAGAATTTGATAGATGTAGACATGTCTGACTTGTTTTATATACGAAAACATTGAAAAACTCCATTTTTAGCACGTTTTCTGCAATTGAGCAAAAATCCTGACGTGCTGGAGATAAAAGCCCAACGGATTCGAATTCAGCACCCCAAAATACGTATAGCAGACGTCCGTTTATCCCCAGCACTTTTTTTTGCAATTCGTGGTCCTCTGTGATCTAAGAGGCAATTATTTTTTAATAACGTTGAAGTTTTCCGAATGCGTTCAGTGTTGAAAATATGTCTATTTGTACGAGTATAATTTAACCAGGCCGTTCATGGTAGCAAGTCATTGACATGAATACGCATTTTAACTGCTCTAGAAAATATATTTGATGTTTTAAACAATGATGATTTCACGACTGACAAATCAGTCAAAATCAATTGTTTGCAATATTGACTCTGATTCTTCTATTAAAACGATTATTTTGTCAGTAAAAATTACTTATTTTGAATTCAAATTATATTTGATTAATTATATCAGTCGAATTTTTTTGAATACACGTTGTGTAAGGGATTCCACAGCTTTTGAATGATTTTCAAACATATTAAGATATTTCTAAGATTTGAGAGAATTTTTAAGAGGGTATTTGAAATGTTGCTAACGAATTTAAAAATTACTGAAGTAGTTTGAACGGAGTTCGTAGAAGTTTCAACAGTTTATTTTTCTCAGTTTCTAATCATTTTAGGATGTTTCAGAATTTTTTAACGAATATTTAATTGATTCAAGTAATTTGAAGGAATTTCAAATTATTTTTAAGAAATTGCATCACGACATTTTATAATATTTTAATGCTTCTCAAGAAATTTGTTTACAAGAATTCAGGAACTTTTGTAGTATTTTAAAGAATTTAAAATACTTGAAAGTGTTTCCAAAAAAGTAAAAGAACTTTCAAGATTTTAGGGTTTTTATAATAATTCTAATGAATCTTCAATTTATTTGAGTAATTTCTAAGATTTTCAAAGAATTTTTAAAAGTTCCGACTGTTCAGAATGATTTAAAAGAGAATACAAAAAGATATTTTTAAGTTGAGTGATACTGCCATTTTGACAATATAATTGAAAACTGATCTATTTTGCTTATTTGGCGGGGGGGGGGGGGCTCGCACTTTTTCTGTATCCTAAATAAAATCTGGACAAAACACTTTAATCATGCATTTAATTGAAAATTACAAAATTGAACTATTTTTATGAGAAGTTTGTCTGTGCTTGGAAAATATAAAAAAAAAGGAAAAAAGATCAATTTCCATCATATGATATTATTTAAATCCGTTTACTTTAACTCTTACTTGGTCGCTGGAATTTCCGCAATCAATCAGCGCCGGCGAGGTTTTGAAGCTAGCCGGGCGGCGGCGCAAACGTCTACTTAATAGTATAGTAATCATAAAAATTTAATGTGTACGCCAGTTATGATGAAAAGAGAGTTGAAAGAAGTGCAGCATAATCTTTTAATGAAATCTCCTATAATGTGTAATAAACAAAGCTGATTAAAAATAAAATAGCTTAAAGATGATATTATGACTAAGTATTGCAAGGATTGCGGCATAAAGGCGGACATGCGTTACATTATTGTTATAATTGAAGTTTAGTTTTCGTTTTCAATATACATAGTTGGCTTTCTAAATTTAAAAGAGGCGATTTTTAGGCGAAGGACAACTAACGTCCAGGTCATCCGAAAAAAGATGAAAGATGAGGAATTGAAGATGTTACTCGGCGAAGACCCGTGTCAAATGCATTGGGAGTGGATCGTTCAACCATTTCTAGAAGCTTACATGTACTCGGAATGGTCCAAAAGCAAGGAAATTAGGTACCCTACAAACTAAATACAAGAGACGTGGAAAGGAAGTTTTTCCCTTGTGAACAGCTATTCCTACGGCAAAATCGGAAAGGATTTCAGCATCGTATTGTCAGCATCAACATCAACAGCATAACCGAATATCCATGGATCGAAGATCATGCTTTATATTTGGTGTTATCAGCAGGGTGTAGTATACTATGAGCTGCTCCAAACTAACGAAACCATCACGGGTGATCTTTATCGAAAACAACTAATTCGATTGAGCTGAGCATTACAGGAAAAACGGCCGCAATACGAGTAGAGACACGATAAAAATATTCTTCTTCATGATAATGCTCGGCCTCATGTTGCAAAACCTGTCAAAACATACTTGGAAAAGCTGAAATGGGAAGTTCTATCCCACCCAACCCATTCTCTAGACATCGAGCCGTCTGATTACCACTTCTTTCTGATATATTATGACTCGTGGCCTGTCTGAGCAACGATTCACTTCTTATCAAGATGTCAAAAAATAGGTTGATTGGTTAATAGCTTCAAAAGACGCGATAGACTATGTTTACTTTGAATAATCAACTGGTAGCCAATTTTTTAAATAAACCCGACATTTTACCCACAAAAATCCCTAAAAAAATAATGTACTCTCACAATAGCTTTAAGCATTAGTTTTTTTGTCAGATTCAGAAGATGAAAAACGCTTGAAGTGGCTAGGAAAATCTTTAGCAAATTGTGCGTACACATTGCTTGATCCAGCCACTGGAGCACGAGTATTAGTCTTTCGGCCAAAAAATTGTTCATACAAATCGTACTCGTTACGACTTCGTTTTTGGGAAGTATTATGTGTAGAAGGGAGATTTGCACGCGTAGAAGTAAACACTGTTACAGAAGTCGCATCGCCTGGGTGAACTTGTTGATGCAAATCGTACTGGTTACGAGTTGGTTTTTCGGGAGTATTGTTTGGATAATTATGGTGGAGATTTTCACGTGTAGAGGAAGACTTTGATACAGAAGTGTCATGGGGTTTGTGAATTTGTGGATACAAATCGTTCTGGTCACGATTTGGGTTTTGGGAAGTATTGTGTTGATAGTTTTGATGGAGATTTTGACGTGTAGAAAAAGACCCTGACATAGGAGTCTCATTGGATGTGAGAGCTTGTTGATACAAAGCATTGTTATGAGTTGGTTCTTGGGGATTATTGTGTTGATAATTATGTTGGAGATTTTGTCTGTTAGAAATAGGCGTTGATACAGAAGTCTCATGGAGTATTCGCGGTGGCTCATTATTGTAGACATTTTGATGATTTTGTTGAAAATTAAGACTGTCGAGTAGATTATCATGTTGAGTTTTCTGACTAGCTCCAGGGGGGTGGTGATATTCGGAATGTCCATAACGGTCACCAGGAAAGTCGAATAGGCCATTTTCGTCCAGTTCTTTGTTCCAATCGTTTTTCTTTGGGGAGCCCATACCTGATGATATTTCTGTCAAAAGAAAAATGATATTTCTGAATTTCCAATGTTGAAAAAGTCTTAAAAAATAATAAAGGCGTAAAATAAAAAAGCTCAAGAAAACACTCGCGATCACTTTTTTTGAAAATTCTCGTAAATTGAATTTTACATAAAATATCTTAACAATGAAAGTTGAGCAGCAGACTACATTTCATGAGAAAAATCTGTTAGTATTCAAATAGCTTTATATATGATCTAAGTAAACGATCTATATGTTGAAGGAGGATTAACATTTGCCAAGAATAATTGAAAGAATAGTAATAACTATTACACTTACCGATATAATTAAAATAATACATTAAGGTAAGAACAAGAGGACCAAAAAGAGACCTCATTTTCTGTGTAGGTGTAGATAAAACTGGTTCTTTTAGAATTTCAAGAAGGAAAACAATTGATGATTTGTCAGAAGTTCGCTCGCTTTTATAAACACAGTAAACCCGGGATTAAGGCCTCTCGCATTCAGACATTCCGATAATTGACGCCACGCCGCAGGTATGTGTGTGTGGAGCTGGGAGGGGGGGGGGGGGGGGGGGGGGGGGGGGGGGGGGGGGGGGTGCGGATGTGCGAGGGATGTGCGGTGCTCGCTCAGGCGTGAGGAAACAAAGACCTTTACATCCGGCGTCAGCCTGAATCTAGGTTGCTCCCCCCCCCCACTTCAACCCCAAAACCAATCCTAAATTCAGGGTTCAATGTTCTTATGGATTTTTGATCGACAATCCAAGGGTACCGTTGGCTTTCGTCCAACAGTATCACCGGGAAGAAAATTCATGTTTGAATGGTAAACAAAAATTTATTTCCGCATTGTTTTCATCGTCTAGATGCTGACTCAGCACTACCAAATTATGAGTTAAATAAAATAGTTAACAATCAGAATTATATGAAAACTAGACTGATCATAATTTCTCTTATTGTATCTCTAAACGTATATACGAATAATCTTTATAATTCACTGTCGTTAAAGTACATTTTGTAACTTAAGCTGCCAGGCTAAGATAAAAAATGTATAATTTCAATATTTAATTATTAATGAAAATTGGTAGTAAATTACATGCCTTTGTTATTATTTTCTCTTTCACCAAAGTTATATTTTTATAGACATTAAAAGAACTTTTCTTTACTTAATTCTCCAAAATTATTAAGAAAATTGGTCTTAATATCGAATTAACGTCCATTCGAAAATTAATTATATCACTTTATTTTCAGAGAAATAAGCAGTTTAATTAAATACATTTGTTTGAGAACAAAGGTTACATGTAAGAATAAACATTTAAATATTCTACATTGCTAATTTTACTAATATCTTCGTACTTAAGCTTTGAAGGTGGTATTGTGTCTACTATATTCCTAGGGCATTAGCAGGAATTATAAAAAGTAAACTTTCCTAATATAAATATTATAGAATTAATTAGAAAAAAGAATTTAAAGCATTTAATTTAAAAAATTGGGAATATCTTAAATTGTGAATTACTAAATAACTTAATCTTCCCCTAATCTTTTAATTTTTCTGCAAATTTGTTCTCAGTTCTGAACATGTTTGTGTTTTCATATTCACAGAGCATGGTGCGTCCTAACGGTTGCAAACAGACTATCAAAGAAAACAAAAATATTCTATTAATTAAATTCACTTTTAATCTTTATATTACTTGTATTTTATATTTAATCTTGTACTTAATTATTGGTGAATTTCATTTCAGATGAAAAAGTATGCCAAATAAAGTTTACCGTGATGCTTGGTTGAGAGATTGAAGTTCAACATTAGAACCATTTTCAAGCATGATATAAATATACACAAGATATTTTTTTAACTTTGTCGGTCGAGTTTACTAGAATTTAATCCCAACGTTTTGGAAACACACCGTTTCCGTTGTTCGTGCAGGTGAAAATTCAGGAACTGCGATAACCATCGATGAAGCTCTTTTCGTGTTGATATATTTAAACAGAAATAGTGTTTTAATCTTAAAATTAATTTTTTTAATTCCTCTTTCTTCGCCTCGAATTTGTCAATTTGTTATCTGCTTTATGATACCTAAAGTACTATGCTTTACGCGTTACCTACTTTTGTACTTAGTAAATGCTTACTGTAAGGTCACGTAAATCAAGTGAACAATGCGGAAACACTCGAGACCAAAAAAAACCCCGGGACAGACTTACAATTTTTTATTTTTCTATTGGTACTATTTCAAAAGAATACTCTTTTTATTACAAAAATTTACATTTATTACTACAGATATTTCATACAATACTTGAAGGTCTCTGCAAGTTTAAATATTTTATTATATTCATCTACAAACAAAGATTACATGTAAAAATCAAAATTCATATATTTTTGATTGTTACTTATATTATTATCTTTATACTCAACTCCTTCATATGGTAGTATTTTCTATACCCCTGTAATCATATAAAATTTATAATTACCTAAATTATTATACATTATACCAAGTGTATATTATATTCGTTACACTAAAAAACAAATTATATAGCACAGTATGCAATTGAGCACATCGATCAAATAAGGGCCTCCCCGCTCGAAAATGGGTATAAGTATTGTCTAGCCGGGAAAATCTACCGATAAAAAAAAGTAGCCGAAACGTAAAACAAAATATATATTCGTATTGAGCTTGACGCGGCCGACAAACTTTTCTCATGAAACTTTTTCATTGGATAATTATTACTTAAGATAAACAATAAAAACTTAGAAACAAAGGAACAAAACTTAGGAACAAAGGCCGATAAGCGGAGTACTGCAGCGGCAGCGTGTGTTGACTTCAACTCGCTGCCATTTCCACAATTATTGACCGACTTCCTCCAAATTTTCAGGAAAACTTTTTCAAAGTCTAGTGAACAACTTTCTCGCGATTAGTTACGTCAACTAACATTTGTTCGATGACCGTCCCACTGGTAGAAGTTGGCAAAACGTGGTTTTCGTTCGCAATTAATTTGTTATTAAACAGAAACAAACAAATTTTGTCGGTCGCGTCAAGATGAATACGAATGTATATTTTGTTTTTACGTTTCGGCTACTTTTTTTTATCGACAGATTTGCCCGGCTGGACAATACTTATACACGTTTTTGAGCGGAGAGGCCCTTATTTGATCGGTGTGCTCAATTGCATATAATATATTAAATAATAACATAAATTAAAAATTTTCTTACCTTTACACTCTTTTTCACATTTCTGACTATTGCTAAACATGTTTGTATTTCCATATATCAAAGGACAATATGTTAATTTCCGGCATTTTTTACCAATATGATCATATGACCAGAGGGGAAATTTTAATTTACAGAGAAAGTTAATTCCTACCGGATGTGAACAATCTATCAAAACAGTTAAACAATTTAATTAATAAAATTCACAGTAAACATGTAAGTCTCTCATACTTTGTAATTAATTGATCGTACATTTGATTTAAGACACGAAAAATATTTGAAAGTGAAATTTAACTTGAGACTAGGTGGTTTTGGTCAAAGTTTACTTTAAAAAAATTTATTTATTTTTGCATCATGGAGAATATAATGTACGAACATTTTCAAAATAACTAAGAACCTAGAGAATAAATATGAAAAAATATATTTTTTTGCTTACATGGTTTATGAACTTACTCAATGACATACTAAATTTATTAATTATCATAATTGTATAATTACAATACATGATTTAACTTTACCATTTTTTGGTGCAGGTGTAGGTTTTATTGCGATTATCAGCGATAAAACACTTGCATTTTTCATGATGATGCAAAATAACAGAAACAGAGAAAGAATCGTGTTTATTTTAAAATACTTCATAGCTTGAAACACTAAATAATTTTTCAGTCCAAACCCTTCTTCGTGATATCTAGCGTAATCTGCTTTTCAAAATACCTTCTTTCGGACTGAAAAAGGACTGACTGTACAGTCTTATAAATTTCATAAAATACTTGGAATCCATTGTTTACAACATCTTCAAATAATTGAGAAACCCATTATCAGTGAAGTAATGTATAATTCTGTTTGTTTGACAATACATTATCTTTTTCATCATTTCCATCTATCTTGAACACATTCTCAAATCGAATTTTATAATTATAATAAATAAAGTAAATAATTTTTAAGGTCATACAATTATAAGACCCTCTTATGGGGCTCAAAGAAACATCCATAAGTGTCAATTGGCTGTTTCACGTAATATTAAGGTTAAGGATAACAACAAATAAACATTTTTTACAAAGATTATCAATGATAAATAATTTTCTAATCGTTACCAATATTAAATAAATTTATAATTGTTGAACTAACTTTTAAGTGTTGAAACAATTTTGGTTGTTTTACACAGTTGATTTTTTGTACTATAGGAATTGTAAAATAGGTATATATTATAGATGCAACAAGTCTTATAATGAATGTGAATAATGATATTATTTGTTAAAATGATTTCTAGAAGGTTTAAATCATACTTACTTGTTTAATTGCATAGATCATTAAAGGAAAACAGGACAAACATATGTGTAAATCGTAGCAGCTAGCGTCGTTATATTCTAGACGCTAAGAAAAAACATTGTCAATGAAGTAATATGTATTTGGCCCTCATTCGTGATACAATTTTTACTAAAACCCAACCTGTGGTAGTTTGAAAGGGAAAATTTTAGACTTCAAAGCACAATTTAATAGTTGGCGGGCCTGCGGACTTAACCTAAAAAATCATTAGTGAATACAATGGCGTCCGACAAGAAGCATTTAAGATACTTCATTCTTTTCGCATTCCAATTTAAAAATAACAATCTTGAAATCTCAGAAACCACTTTTTTCGAGAATTCGAAAAAAACTAAGGGTTGAGGCAAAAAAATATGACTTTAAAAAACTATGGTCACCCGACTGTCCATAGTTGTGAAAGCAGTCCAACAATGGCGGTAAATTAGTCACACTCGCTTCTCCTTTTTATTTTCCCCCAAATTGTGGAATTTATATTATAT
>NC_046659.1:67793375-67809166 GCF_010883055.1 Belonocnema kinseyi
ACCTCAGCTATCTATTCCAATTCCCATTTCAAGTCGCTAAAATGCATTTTTTACGTTATGCTGACGGCATAAAATAAAAAACCTATAACTTAAATATCCCCTGCTTGAAAATGTTCCTAGTGAGTTAAATATTTCTATTATTATTTTGTTTCTTATCAAATGCATAACTTCTTCTAACTTCATGAAGTCTTAAAATGACTTAAAATGACTATCTCCATGCTGAAATGGTGTTCCTCAATAGCAGCAACATCTTATTTATGTTAACATTTCTTTCATAATTATAATAAAATTTCCCACTATTTTTTAAAATAATATAAATTCATATTCTGGAATATCGAGAATCATATATTATTTAATTTTTCTCTGATCTCTGCAATTTGTGCGCATTTGTCGAATTCGAAAATATATTCCATATTTTTCAAGGAGATTATCTTTCAGTTAGATAATCTGATAAATCAAAAAGAAACTGCAAGGCTTTTAGATCACTCCATCATCTAGCTATCGTATAAAATTCGCGTTAGTCGCATTTTTTTTATTTTTAAATACAAATTTTGATATTTGATAAAAAATGGCTTTTTTCGTGCTTGACATTGGGTTACGACTATTTGGAAGTTAGCTTTCTTAGCAAAACTTTTAAATTTTGAAGTATTCGGTTAATTTGATTTTATTTGAAAAATGTCAATAATTGAAACCTTACTGGTTAAAATTTGTAACTAATGATTGAAATAATGTATAACTCTGAGAGTAATAAACGGAAAATGTGAGATTTAAATTGCATTTAAATAAGTTCTTTGGAAATATCGATATTACAAATAGCTCAAAAAATTGTTATCTTGAGATTCAAAAATTTGGCACGATCAAGTTGTAGTAGATTTTTATTATTCAATGTCATTAAAATTTTTAATTTGAAGTATTCGTTTGCTTTAATTTTCTTTTAAAAAATGTCTAAGATTTGAAATTGAATGAATTTTTCCATATTCTTAGTTTGAGAATTTTAAACTTTTAAATCTGTTATTTACCATGAATTTAACATTTAGTGTACAAAATATAGTTATAGTGTATCAAAAAGGATATTAACTTCTTTAAGAAAACAAGCAAAAATGAAGCGCTTGTGGAAAATTTTGTTTTGCAAACATAATTATTTAAATTTAAATAATTCAATAAAAGTATAGAAAAATGTTTCATAACACCTATATAATATTATTATACTCAAGTATCAAAATTGAAGAAAAAAATACGTAGCCCGCAGTGGAGTTGATCTAAATTTAAATAAGAGGTGTTTGCATATGGAAGTTTCGGGTGAATTTTATGGTTCCGGATTGTCCCGCGCAAGTTTAAAACTTAGACTTAAAATCATTGCCTGAGTCGTTTTTGAGAAAAATCAATTTTTGTTGAAAAAGCTTATGCATTTTAAACTTTAAATATGCATTTGCTTTAAAATATAATTTTATTTTCGTAGCTAAATTCAAAAATGTAACTGAAGTTTTTGATAATCTGTTAACAATTAAAAATACAGTTAAACTCTTCTATAGAGCCGATTTTGGAGCTGAAGGGGGATGGAAACTAACTCATTATAGCCCGCTCTGCTTTTGTTTATTCACGCCTGAGTGCTCACGTAAGTGAAAAACACAGGTCCGCGCACCCCGCACAGGTCCTGTCACACCTAGGGTAAGGGAGGGGGGGCAGCGCCAACCAGTGGGGCACAGGTGATTTTCCTTATAGCATGGCTATTATTTAACAATTTTAGTTCTACTTTGTTTCAAATGAATCTATTTTATCAGAGAGATAGTGTTACTTACTAAAATCTTGAAAATTAACGTTGCAAAAGGAAAATTATACAGAAAACAGTTTTTACCACGAAAGAATGGAAGTTTCTCTGACAGAAATATAAAGCTTTTAACTTTATTGACAATACGTACAGCATAAAAATTTGATATTTTGACAAATACAACAATATCACACAATCTAATTATATTAATTAGACGTAATTCAGGTTCAAAATCAATCCCGTCTGTATGCAGTTTTTTTGTATTGGTGCAGTAGAAACATTGCGTAAAGTCTGTTTCTAGTAGAATGTCAACGAATAAGAGGTTATATTACAGCTATCTCTATTTTTATTTAAAATAACTTATTCTTCTTGTTGGATATCTTGAAAGGTAATTTTTCCAGTGCATAAAATACCACAGATGCTAACCATCATATTTTCTTATCTTTTAATGTTTTGAGTTTCATAAAAAGCTGCAGGCGGCTTTGCCCTCAGGTGAGGGACAAAGTCGACGAAATACAGCATGTTAGAAATAATTAAATTCCCAAATCATTGTTTTTTTCATGTGAATAATACTTTTAGAAATATTGTATGATATAAAATAATGTAGAACTCAAAATAAGAAAGAATAAATCAATTCAACATCTTATTAACTTTAAAAAAATCATTGACTGTTAACTGGTTGGCGCTGCCCCCTTACACTACCTGCGGCGCGGTGTCCGTTCTCGGAAGGGATATACCCATGTGCGAATTTTCCATTGGGCCATTGTCGGGCCGACTTTCTCGAAGTTGCGCTAACTTTTCCAACCAGGCATTGACCATAATACCGAAATGATAACTATGGCCCAACTCTGTTTGTCGACTATTGGCTACCATGGTTGGCCAAAACATGACTGCCAGAAGTCGGCCCAACGGCGAAATTATAACTTTGGCCCGACCATCTTAGCCGACTGTTGGCACAACATACATTACCAATATCGGGCCAACTATGGCAATTACCCTAATCGAAAAATAGGCCCTACTTTGACAATCTGCACGCTAATATTTGTAGGGACTAAGGTTGTAAAGCAGAGGATATTCCCATACCATTTTTGTCTCTACTTTAGCTCTCTTATGGGCACAAATTTCCAAATCTTCCATTTGGGGCGTCAAGATAGAGGCTTAGGTTTTGTTTCTAATGTTACACTCGACACACTATCTTCCTGCACAAAATAAAATTACTTGACGAAAAATTAATAAAAGTAGAGCTAGAAGAACATTTACGTAATATTTCAAGTTATTTTGCACACGGAAAAAATATCTATCAAATTTTATAGAACTAATCCTATAGTTGAAGATACGCTTGGTAGTTTAATAAAAGTTGAAATCGTCTTTGTTTCACATTGCATTGAACTAGTCCCGAAACTATAGAGAATAGTTCTATAAAATTACAACCGATTTTTGGCCATAAAAAAATTAATGCTTTGTATTATTATATTATTATTATTATTATACACTAATATTTGTTCACATGTTTGAGCACACAATTATTTACTACAGTCGACGCTATTTAACTTGCCGCGGATGGGACCGTAGGGAAGTAATTTTCCTGGAAACGATGTTCCCCCACTCTCGAGTCTGATCTTGAAGCGTGGCGCTTGTTGCGAATTGTTTCGCTCGCTACGTACGTTGCAGCGCGTGGATCAGTGTTTAGAAACGGTAAAAGTTGGATTTTCAGAATACATATTGTGGAAGTAATTATCTCACATTTGGTTCCAAAAAATGGTGAGCTCATCATTCTCTCGCGGAATGAACTCAAAAGTTGATTAATATTAACAAGTTATTGATAAACCTTTGATTAAACTTGCCATACTTAAGGTTATCTCATGTGACAAGAAAATTATCATGAGATATAAATATTATATGATTTCGAAATTCTTTTATAAGCCTCATTAACAAAGCATATAATGACTTTTTGCACTTTAAAATTGCTTTAAAATACCTAAAACATTGACGGCAACGTAAATAGTGAGCGGAACAATTCTCGGATGCCGAGCCATCGCGGTGGTGGTGGCGGAAGAGGTCGACCGAGAGTTAGGGGAAGCGGCAAGGCAAATAGCGGCAAGGTAAGTAGCGTCGACTGTATTACACAATCACTACACTATTTATAATCGCACGCAATGAAAGTTTTTATTCGCCGTGGGTTCGAACCCTATAAGTTTCACATTCCTGACATCTAAAGCCTCTTGGCTAGCCTAGGTTGAACTATGAAAAATAAAATTTGAAATATAACGTAAAGGTGTGCAAGGCCGTCTGCAAATTTTTGTGACCCATTCTATAAAAAATATTGCTACGCTTATAATAATGTATGTACTAAGATTTTAGAAATATTACAAATTATTGTCGTATATTTTATGTGCGTAAAAAGATTTAAACTAAATACAAAAATGTTTCAAGATATTTTAAAATATTTTTAAAAGTCAATATATATTTTCCGAAATTTAATAAATTTTAAAGGATTTCCACAACTTTGCGAAAATTTCGAAAGATTTAACAGACTTTCAAGAATTCAAGAAGATTATTTATATTTTAAAATTACTTTGAAGTCTTCAGACTCATTTAAATTCTACCGAAATTCCTTAAAAATTCTTCAAAACTACTTCAAATCCCTTAAGTTCACTGACAATATCTTGGACTCTTTTAATTAATTCGAAATCTTTTGACATTCGATTAAAAACTTAAAACTTTTTCAAATCAAGTAACTCTCGTTAAATGCGTTGAAACTTTTGAAAATCTCTTTAAATACGTGAAAGTATTTTAAAATTACAAAATGAATCTCTTGAAAATTCTTCTACTTTTTGAAATTCTTCTAAAATCTTTCGAAATTCTTTAAAATTACTTGAAATCTTTTGAAATTCATTTATAAACTTTATTTTTTTAATTTGAAAGAATTTTTAAATCCCGTTAAATTATTTTGAAATTCAATAAAATCCTTCTAAACACTGAAACATATTTTGTAATTACACAATAATACATAAACTCTTGACATTTTTAAAAATCTTTCTAAATATCTTTTTAAGATGATAAAGAATATCAATAATACCAAGAATATTGAAATAATACGCGCATGGAAATATTTAGTGAATGTATCAGGAATATTGGAGTGATCGACCCGTCGGCATGTAGAAATAAATTGGTTTAAAAATATGAAATTTTTAAAAAACAATTTGTACACTTTACATTCAAATCTTTGTTATATATTTATAACCATCAGCGATTTTATTAAAATTGGTTACAAGTAAACTGTAATGAACGTTGGTTTTTTGGAGAATAACGTATGAATAACAATCATCGCTGACCGAATCGATTTGAAATCAGGCAGGGTCCTACACTTGAAATCGTAGAATCTCTCGATAGCGAAATATGTTGTTTTTTAAAGAAATTATACTTTATTTCATGTTTTCAAAATTTAAGGAAAATTAGTTGAATTTGGAAAAGTTTAATTAGCAGTTTAACAATTATTAGTTTTTGTGCGATTTGAATTTAACACAAATAATTGACATTTTAAAGGCTTTGGTTATAAAAATGTTTTAATATCACAATGTTTTGTGAATATAAATTTTGTCAGCTTAAAATGAAGTTCGAATTCTTTAAGTTTTAAGGTTCTGGAGTATAATTTTTTTTCATTTTTAATGTTTCTGATTTAAAATTATTATTTAGTTTCAGAGTTCGCTTATTATAATTCAATTCATTCATAGATTTTATAACAATTCGCCTAATTAGCTTGAAGTTCAAATTGTAATTTCTTTCTATAATAATTAATTTTAAATTCTAGAATTTCAGAAGCTTCCAAATTGAAAGATTTAATTTAGTGTTCAATACTATATTGTCAAATCTTGATCGCTTTGAATTTGTAATTGTTCAAATTCAAATGTTGCAATTTTTAATTATTTAATTCTGAATGTAGGGACAATACTTCCACTTGGAGCGTCAAAGTAGGGCCTATATTTCGACTCGGGTACAAATGGCCCAACTCTGTCTGCCGACTATGTGCTACCATGCTTGTCCCAACCATGATGACAGGAAGTCGGGCCAACGGCGAAATTATAATTTTGGCCTGACCATGTTAGCCATCTATTGGTGCAATATCCTTAAACAAAATCGGGCCAACTATGGCAATTACAAGGAAAAAACTGTCCATTAAATTTTATAGAACTAATCTTATAGAAGAAGATACGATGGGTAGTTTATTAAATATAATACAATCACGACACCGCTTACATAATTGCACGCTATGAAAATTTTTATTCGCCTTGGGGTTCTAAACCCTATAAGTTTCGCATTCCTAATTGCTAACGCCTAAAGCCTCTCGGCTAACCTAGCTGAAAGTATTACATAAACATTCTCAAATATGACCGACAGCTGTGCACTGCCGTCTGAAAATTTTTGTGAACCATTCTATAAAAAATATTGCTACGCTCATAATAATATATATAATAAGATTTCAAATTTTAGAAACATTACAAATTATTATTGAATATTTTATGTGATTAAACAAGATTTAAACTAAATACAAAAACATTTCAAAATATTATAAAAGATTTAAAAAATCAATACGTATATTAAGAAACTCATTAGAATTCAAAGGATGCTTACAAATTTCCGAAGATTTCAAGATATTTAACAGACTTTAAATAATTCAAGAACATTACTTAGATTTTAAAATTACATTAAAATCTTAAAAGTCATTTAAATTCTACTGACATTCCTGAAAAATCCTTCAAAATCAGTTAAAATCTCATAAATTCATTTAAAATATCTTCAACTCTTTTAAAGTTCGTATTTAAAATTTTTCAAATCAAATAACTCCGGTTAAATTCCTTGAAATTCCTGAAAGTCTGTTTAAATACTTAAAAAATATTTTTTAATCACATGAAAATCTTTAAACTCTTTTGATTTTCTTTTAAATCATTTAAAATGCTTTCTAGGATTTTAAATGCCTTTACTCCCTTTTTGAAGCATATTAAATCCATTTAAATGGCACGAATCCCTTAAAATCACTAAAAATCGCTTGGACTTATAAAAAGTATTTTAAAGTCTCTATAATCTCTTGAATATTCTTTTGATTTTTTAAATTCTTCTCCAGTATTTAGCCCGGATTTGGGCCGGTAGTCGGCGTTACTCGTTAACCAAAGATGTCTCATAGTTGACCCAATGGTTGTTCATGTTTGGGCTATTGTTAGGCCAATAGTCGGCCTAACTTCTTCAGAACTTTCTAAATCCCTTCATGCCAATATCTGGGCCAATTTTGGCCCAGAGTTGGGCCAGTAGTCGGCTTTACTCGTTAACGAAAGATTTTCCATAGCTGCCCTAATGGTTGGTCCACGAGCGGGCCAAAGTTGGGCCAACAGTCGGCCCCACGTTGTCTGCCAACGTTGGCTGTTTAGGTTGGGCCGACATAAGTATCTTATGAATATAAAAGTTAGCCCAACTTTGGCTGCCGATCTACGGCGGGCCAAAGTTGATCCGACTTTGGGCCAACGCACCTGCTCTGGGTGCCGACCTGAATTCGCACCTAGTATAGAAGTGAGGGATATTGAAATGTGAAACTTTACTTTTATTATAATTTGAAGTTGTGAAATATTCAGAAACATGGTATATTTTTTAATTTAGTACTGAAATGTAATGATTTTTTAAAAAAATAATAAAATTGAAGAAAGTATTTTGAGAAAAACAGCGTGGGTTAGGATTTAAAAAATGCAACACCGTTTACAAATTCCCACTTTTAAAACGTGTTCAATGAAATTCTATGCACAATTTAAATCAAATTCGAGTAGTGCCATCTAATTCTTTTGAAAATACTATGAAAATATATTTTTTTATTGTTTTTTAAATGTTAAAAAAATTATATTGAAAGTCCGATGTCGGATTAAGTCTCACGTGGCATATCTAATTTTGTTAATGAGAAAGCTAATCTGCTAATTTTATATAACTGTACGCATGTTTAAAAAAATGGTCTGACTTCTATTGAATTTACTGAAATTGTTTCTTTATAATTAGAGGGAATTCTGTTAATCATATACAACGTTTTAAAATTACATGATACACTTTGTGAAATCTATCAAAAATGAATCCTTATTTTTCATTCCTGGAAAATAAACCCAATATTCTCTCTAAAAAAAGGGTCAATAAATAAATAAATAATAAATATAAGGCTATACCTAATTTTAAAATTATTATTATTTAAACCCGCATTACTGAATTTAGCGAATTTGTGTACCTTATACTGTATTGGAGAGGTTATTAATCATTATAAATCATGCATTGCTGAGCATGTATACAACTGTGTATAATATAATCGATGGAAATATACCTGAAATTGGAACACTGTTCTCGAAGTTCACTACCTAGGCAAATGATTGCATTATTATGGTATAATAATTATGTGAATATCAAAATAATGTACCCTGTAATGCAATCGTTCTTAAATAATACAATTTTTAATCTGGCGACACTAATTAAATTGATGTAAAAATTTAATATAATTTCAATCTTTAACTTCCAATGATTAACTTTCAAGCTTAATATTATGTGTAATATAAATTTAAGTTAATAAGAGAAATAATTGCATGATGAAAGTGTCAAAAACATATTCCAGTAAAAAATCAAAATGAGGAAAAAATTTTCAAATTAAAGTCTTTTGTGAAAAGTATAAAGCATTTTATTTCAATTAGATGAACTTCACATAAAAAAGATGAATTTCACTCGTTATTACTAGGAAATGCAAATAATTCAACTGAGAGAAAAATATATATAAATACCTAGAAGTTAGAATTCTCATTAGCCTTTGTAATGTGCTGTCAAAGAAGAAATTCCATTGAATGAAAAATATTTGCAGAACAGTCGATAAGAGAATCTAATTTTCTAGAATATAATAAATGCAGACTTAAAAATACATTTCCTTAGAAAAATTAAATTTTTTAAATGTTAATTTTATAGGTCAACTTATTTTTAGGTTACACTAATGGTGACATTTTAATTATGCATTTTAATGAACCCGTCTCTTGAGCTTTTTAGTTCGTGTCGAATTAGTTTTCACGAAAGTATAAAGAGAATGCAGGATTTTCAGATTTTATTTTCAGGTTATATATAAATTGTTTGCACATACAAACCGAAATCTACTTGGAATGAAGTTACAACAAATATCTAGTAACTATGCACTCAGAAGATTGGAAAACCATGTTTTCTTTTTAAATGAAAAGCAACTCTGTTTCTCACATTTTATAAAGATGTTTGAAAACCACAGTACTTTACTTACTTCCTTGCGTGTAACACGTAAAGAGTAAAGTTTTTTGCCATTCAAAATTCTTTGCTAAAATTTGCTTTCTTTTATAAGAAAATGTTTGAAACTTTTAAGAAGTAAATGTTACTTCTCGACATCAAGCTAAAATCACAATTTACAAGGAACATTCTTTTATTTCCCTTTTTATGGAAATTCAGGCTATTAAAGGACTACACAAATTTCTGAAATTCTATAATTAAATTTCGAACTTTAATGAGCGCAGTAGAATTTTTAATAAAGTTTCGCATTTTATTGTTTGCTCTGAAATATTTATTATAAGAAAATATGTATTTTTATCCAAGATTCTCATGCACGATGTGACAAAAAGGCTTTATTGCGTAATTAAACAAATTCAAGAACCAATTTAAACTAAAGAACATTTTTCAGTAATAATTTTTAAATTACGTGTGCTAAATTTTAATACCTGAAAAGTTTTCTTTTGATTAAAATACGTTTGAGTATTGAAAAACTATTTAACCTAATCAAAATTTAGTCATTTGTAAGCATATAAATTAAACAATCTCAAATTGAAAATAGTAGTAATTTACGAATTCGGAGAATCCTAAATTTAAATAGTTTAAATTCTACGATACCAAATATTTTCGACTTTTTCAATAAAAACTTTTAGATAAAAAACAACTCAAGGGTGTCACGACATAACCATGTAAGTGCCATTTTTTTGAAAACACGTTTCATTGGATTCATAATTCTCTACAATTCCACCGGAGATTTTGGTAGAAGGATATATCCAAATTCGAACTGGAAGTGGGTTTTTAAAACTCGTGATTTTTAACATATATGTGTAATGGATGAAACTACGCGACATTCATTTCTTTGCATTCGTTTTCCATGTATTGAGCCTTCATTCTCGCACAGTTATTCAAGGGGTTTAGGGGTCACTGATTATGAATTTTTAATAAAATATGCAAAATTCAAAATAGTGGCGAAATTTTAGAAAATGTAACAAATTGGACTGAAAGTGCTTACGAAAATATAAAATTCAAACGGCCAGAGAAATTTGAGAAAAGTTGACAGATTGAGCCAAAAGTATTTACTTGGGCGTTTTAGAGGTTGCGGATTACAACTCTTTTTCACAAAAATAGAAAATTCAAACTGGTTCAAACTTTTGCAAAATTGTTTTTATTGAGATCTTCAGAGCTTCATCAAATTTCGAATGTACTTTCTCATTTTCTTCCTTTTTGAGAATTCAACGCGACATCCTTCAACTCTACATGTGCAGCATTGGAAAATAGACAATTTCATATTTTAACATTTTTCCATTGTAAAGTTCTGCATCTAAAATTGTAATAAAGCACCAGCATTTGACGCGTATATTTTTAAACTACAACATTTGAAAATTTAACAATTTTAATTGAATTTTTTCGAAATAAACCAATTGAAAATTTAATGTATTTGAAAATTTACGATTAATTAGTGGTGCGTTTAACCTTCAGACTTTTGAATCTAAAATCTATTTACAACTGAACAATTTAAAATTAAATATATTTTTTTTGAACTTTTAAAATAGTAGGATTTATTTAAATATAAAGTATTTGTCAATCTTACAAATCTAAATCTCTTCACGATTTAAAAAACCTTTTCATTTATGTTAAATTTTTTTGAAAAATTGGGAATAACTAATATTCTTTTCACATGAAAAACGACTAACATTAAAAGGGTTAACTCTTAATTTCTTTACTTCAAATATAATTTTAGTAATAATCCACAAAGTTTTATGGTAAAAAAATTCTTTGCCTAATTTTCTTCAAGCGCAGCGGATTATGTTTGAAATCTGACCCCTCCCCCCCGTATTGTAAGGATTCCTAAGATTTTTTGGACACGTAGGATTTTATATTTTTCACTCAATATATCGATAATAAATTAATTATTTCAACTTTAAACAAGATTTTTAAAAACATTATAAGGGATTTCAAACGATTCATACAATTTCCAGTGATTCGAAAGGATTTCAACAGATTTCAAGAGATTTCAAGGTATTCCAAAGGATCATAACGTATTTAAAATAATTAGAGCATTTTGTAGGGAATTTAAAGAGATCTATAAAACTTCTTAGAGATTAACTGAAATGTAATAGATTTTTGAGCGAATATTAAAATGATACCAAAGTGTTACGATATAGTACAGTTTCAGAGAAAATCTCCATTTAATAGATAAACGTTTAGTTTTTGGCCTGCTGGCCTTAAAAAATTGACTTGCTTACACTTCCATTTTTTTACAAAATTTTCTTACAACTATTTCTTATAAAGAACCATTCATCTATACCTTATAGCTAATTCGGTCGTTTCTATGCCTAACCTTCACCGCTGCGCCTCGCCGCGCCTCGCACGCATTTCGCTCTTTTATCGCTATGCCTCGCATTACCAGTCTCTGTCTCCGCGGCTAACACCTAATACTTAACTATTATTTACAATGTTTACATTTTTCTTACACCTAATTCCTCTCCTATTTACAATCTTTCCTTCTCCATTCCTCTTCCTCCTTCCTTCTCTTTTTCTCCATCTTACCCAACACCCCCTTCACCCATGCTACTGCCATTTTGTGCCCCCTTTCATGCAACAATACCACCATGCTTATCTCACTGCTTTCCACCTCTTCACACTCCTCCAACTAGTGTTCAACTTTTGCATCCCCTTTCCCGCACAGTTCACACATTCTCTTCCCTCTAAAAAGCCAGAACCTATTATAACCTTCCATGAAACCGCATCTCATTCTCGCTATAAGTCTCTGACTACCTTGCTCTCCTTTCTCACAAATTATTGCGCTCTCTCCCTTGGTATAATCCACACATAGTTCCCGTTAAACCGTGACTCTCTTATTCTCTTCTCTCCTCCTGCCTTCTCTTTCTCCATGCCATTCTTTTGAATTAACTCATATACCTTCCTTCCTAAAAATCTCCATTTTTTTAAGGAATGTTACACTGAAAGAAGTTTTATAATAATACTTGATATTTCAGTATTCATAATTGATATAACCGATTACGATTTAGGGAAATCGTGTAAGTATAAAAATTATTGTTAGCGTAATTACGAAAGTTTACAATTAGAATATGAAAACCTAATATCTTTAGAACAAGAATTGGTATATTCAATAGCAAAGATTGTTATTTTATGTATTAAAACGCAGAATAAGAAAAATTGATATTGACATATTCAAAAAATATAAAAGCAATTATAGGAATTAATAGATTGAGGCACAAAAGTTAATATAAATATTCTACAAATTAATATAGTAAAAGAGAAAGTGAAAGGTAATAAGAGATATTTTTATTTTCTGTGATAGACGTTAACAGAAATTTTAATCTTCAGTTAAGGAAATTGCAAAATACTATATCAAAATATCCAAATGTGGCCTCACGATGTGAATCGGAGAACTTCGTGTTCCCCGCTAAACTGGACATGATTCATGTATAGACACGTGTTTTTCAGTGTTTTGTTTTTGTGGCAATAGTGGTAATAATTGGCTGAAGTATACATTTTTTTGTGATACTCAACTTGCAAAATATAAAAGTTATTAGTTGAAAATTTTAAGGATTTTACCACTCAGGTTTTGAGCATCAGATTACAAAGCATTACTGAAGACTCTAGAAGGTTTTAATATATTCTAAAGATTTAAAAATATTTAAAAGGATTTTTGAACGTTTTACAAAAAATAATGAACGTTTTACGAAAATTTTATGGGTTTAAACGATTGAAAAGTTTTAGCCAAATCGGTTAATATTAAGACGTGCCGCAAAGGCCCTGAGAATCCGATAAGATTAACATGGGGAAATTTTGGTTTTCGGAAAAATGGGATTCAGGTTTCTGTATTTAAACTTAGCTTGCGGAAGATAGTAAGAATTCTTTAAGGAATCTCTAGTCAATCATTTCCATTAAATTACTTCAAATTTTTATACCCCCCCTCCCTTGTGGAGCCCCAAAAATGCCCCAAAAAACTGAAATTGACATTTTTGACAAAAATTTACACATAAATGCTCTGTGTTATTTCCTTTTTTTACCATAAAGTATTTTTCAACTAATTAAGAATGGTTTAAACAATTTATTTTTGTTTAAATAATTTTTTTTTCTATCACTCATTGAAAGGTAGATTTTTTATGTTTGAATAATTGGACATTTTTAGGAATAATGATTTTTCTTTCAAGCATTTAGTATTTGTTTAAACAATTAATTATTATTTCATTGTAAATTGTTCTTAAAAATAAGTATGAATCTCTATTAAAAAAAAAATAGTTAGCTTTTTTGCTTATTATTAAATATCTGCGTCATTTACATACTAGTACCTTATTTTGTAATAAATTATTATTTGTTTAAACAAACTTTGTTCGTTTATACAACTTTTCCGAAAATAAATGTTGAATAATTCTGTTTTTTGCAATTAATCTGGTAATTTTTCATTTTTAAAGGCAAAATGTTGTGTTTTAATTTCCAGTGACGTTAAAAAAGTACAAAGATTTCTAATTACTTTGAGAATACTAAGAGCTATTCTGCGGTATCAACATAAACAAGAAAAACCTATTTTGAGCTTTTAGAGGACAAATGAGTATGTCTCAGGGGATGATTTAAAGGAAAAAATTATACAAATAATTTCAGAACGACAAAATTGAATGTAATTTTTATAGAATCAAGTCTTACTAAAAAAAATAATCTTTTCATGACCA
Organism: Belonocnema kinseyi; assembly: GCF_010883055.1. Taxonomy (NCBI): domain Eukaryota; kingdom Metazoa; phylum Arthropoda; class Insecta; order Hymenoptera; family Cynipidae; genus Belonocnema; species Belonocnema kinseyi. The sequence continues at coordinate 67,807,137 of NC_046659.1, forward strand.
ATGTAAAACATTTTATGAACAAAAAATTAGTTATTTAAAGCATTTGCTTAACGTTTAAATATTTAACAGTAAGCGATATACTTAATTGAATTGAGACAAACATCAGATTTTTGAATCACAATTTCCAATAAAATGTTACATTAATATTTAGTAAATTTATGAAACAATACGATAATGGTTTAGACAAAAAATGTTGCTGTTTACAATTACAAATTACCACAATAATTGCAGAAAAACATAAATTTCAAACATTTATTTTCGAAAAAAATTGTTTAAACAAACAAAATTTATTTAAACAAATAAGAATTTATTACAAAATAAGTTACCTAAATTTTTTTTAAACTAGAGTTTTATACCTTTTTTTAAGAAAAAGTTACAATTAAATAATAATAAATTGTTTAAACGAATACTAAATGCTTGAAACAAATATCATTATTCCTAAAAATGATTAATTGTCCAATCTAACATAAAAAATCTACCTTTCAATAAGTAACTACAAAAAAAACTATTTAAACAAAAATAAATTGTTTAAACAATTGTTAATTAGTTGAAAAATACTTAAAAACCGAGCAGTTATGTGTAAATTTTGGGCAAAAATATCAATTTAAGTTTTTTGGGGCTTTTTGGGACATTTTTGGGGCTTCAAAAGGGGGGGGGGGGCATCAAAATTTAAAGTAATTTCATGGAAATGATTGATTAGAGACTCCCCAACAAATCATTAATATCTCCCGCAAGCTAAGTTTAAATCCAGAAACCTGAAACCCATTTCTCCGAAAACCAAAATTTCCCCATGTTAATCTTATGGGATTTTTAGGGCCTTTGCGGCACGTCTTAATATTAACTGATTTGGCTGAAACTTGGAGGGAATTTCGTTTCCGGCAACCTCAGGAAATGAGGGAGGGGAATGTCCTCTATTCGAAAGTCGGTTGTTTGGACCTCCCTAGTGTACATCACTAGTTTAAAAATATTTCACAACAATTTTACAAGGCTTTTAAGTATTTCCTAAGATTTAAAGGATTTCAAACAGTTTAAAAAGGGTACAGTATACCACATTTCAAAGATTGTAAAACATTCAGAAAATTTGAAAATATTTCGCTAAGATTTCAAAGAATTCAATGATTTCCATGAATAAAAAAAATTCACAAAGATTTTGAACGTTTCATAAAAATTGCAAGGATTTCAAAGATTTGAAAATGGCGTTTACACCAGATTTCAAAATTTTCACAAAGATTTCGAACATTTCCAAAAATTGTACAGCTTTCAAAAGATTTCAAATATTTCATGAATATTTCAAGTACGTTGAACAATCAAATCAGTTTTTAACAAATTTAAGAAGATTTTTCAAGGTTAAGCATTTACAAATACGTCATAACAATTTAACAAAGATTTCAGGTACTTTAAAGATTGTAGAGATTTCAAACATTTTACAAAAATTGAGAATGACTCCAGAAGAATTCACAGAAATTTTAAAATTTCACAAAGATTTTAAGTACTTCAAGAGATTTCAACGAGCTCACAAAGATTTTAAAAGGTTTTAAAGATTTCATAAAGATTTTAAATATTTCAAAGACGACTTGTGTTCGCAAAAAATGAGGAATTATTTTATTTATAGCTCTTTTTTCTTATAAATGTTTGGCCTTGTAAATGTATAATAATATACTTGATTTATACAAAATTTGTATTAAGTTCAGGGCACCCACAATTTGTATCCTAGCACTGTTACTTGTATTACCAAGCCGAATGTGAGGCGGAAACGAGGTGATTTAAAAAAAATGAAAAACCTATAGATATTTTTGAATTTAATTCAATCCCAGTTTTGACCTTATTAAAACAAAATATTTTCCAATTCTTACTTTTAATTTTGAATGTTTCAAAGTCGAGTTATCAAGCACCATGCCGTTCCTCGCAATTCTAAGAATTCTCACCATTTAGTATTATACAGTCTGTCAAGTTAAAGCGTGGGTGGCTTTACTCGCAGTCGGTAAGGTGTATCGACATGATTTTGGTGTCAAAATATTAAGAAGAGCTCC
>NC_046659.1:67809266-67812842 GCF_010883055.1 Belonocnema kinseyi
GAGGGAGCTCTTCTTAATATTTTGACACCAAAATCATGTCGATACACCTTACCGACTGCGAGTAAAGCCACCCACGCTTTAACTTGACAGACTGTAAAGAATCTTCAAACCCCTTCGCACAGCGTGATTTGCGTGCGATGCGTGTGTTATATGTATATGTTGGCGTACTATGTATATAAGTGTAAAGGTTAAGTTAGTTATATCAGCGAATGTGTATTCTACATTGTTATGTGTACAAATACTAATAATTATAATGATAATGTGCGTATTTATGTGCCATAATTGTGCAGTATGAGTTGGTGGAGTGTCACGACGGGTTACGAACTTGTCGTTTTCGTATTTTCGACTGTCACGTTTTTTTCGGGTGACTCATAATTTTTAGTATAGTCTTTAGCAAATTTCAGAATCCTTTCTTTCAAAATGTCAAAAAATTATTCCAATCTTTCTAATAATTGACATTATAGTCTTGCTTTAATTTAATATAGTGAATTTTAAATATCACATTTTCTTTTACAAGTTTTGAAAAACTTATATTAATTTTCCAAAGTAAATTTTTCATAGATTATTAATAAATTCTGTACTACTTTTTAATATACATAACCGATTTCTCTAAATCGTAAATGATTATACTAAATTGTAATATGGATTTTAACGTTTTGTGCAACTAAATTTCTATGGGTGTACAAGTATTTAATGGGGTTCAGGAACTTTTAGAAATTTAAGGAATTTGGAACGATTTGCGTGGATTACAAACGATTTCAAAAGATTTTAAGAGATGTCGAAATATTGCAAAGAAAGTCATGAAACTTTCAAGGCTTTTAAAGGATTTTAAGAGATTTCAAAGTATTTTCACGAATTTTGAAGGTTCTAAGGGGATTTAAGAATTGGAATTTGAAAATTGGAGGAGATTTAAAGTGATTAAAAAAGATTTCAGAAGATTTGCAAAGATTTTAAAGGAGTTTAAGGGATTCGAATAGATTTAAAGATATTTAAGGGGTTTCGATGATTTTACTGGATTTCAAAGGATTTTAAGAGATTTTGAAATATTTTAAAGAAAGTCATGGAATTTCACAGGGTTTTAAAAGATTTTCAGAGATTCAGAAGTATTTTCACAAATTTCGCGAAAAGAATTACAAGGGATTAAAAAATATTAAAAAATAGTTTCAAAGACTTTAAAGTATTTCAACGGATTTGAATGGATTTTAAGTCATTTAAAGAGTTTTTGATGATTCCACGGGATTTCGATGGATTTTAAGAGATTATAAAAGATTCTTGAGTATACTTGGAAAAAAGTCTGTCTGTCTTACAGATTGTTTTGTCTAAATTATAAAAAACAATTCGATGTGAAGGCATCATGACCAAAAAAAATCTCTTTGACAACTAATGTAAAAAATGGACATTCTGACCATACTATATGTTTAACTGATGTTTCGTAAGAACCATTTGCTTGTATGAGTAATATGGGAGGCTATTACGTGACTTTTTCACTTTTACTACCACTTATATTTTTGTACATTCATGTTGGTTGTCTTTTTGCTTACATTCTAAATATCACAATGGTTTAGAAAAAGCAACTAACGTTAATTTCTGAAATGTGGATTTAAGAGATTTCCTGGAATTTAAATTGCTTTTAAAATATTTAAAGTGATTAAAAATATTTAAAGGTATCTCGTAATATTCCTAATAATTTCACGGAATTTTAAGGATTTTGACCGACTCGTAGAAATTTTAAGGAATTACCACAAATTTTATAGGCAGTAGCGGATCCAGGGAGGGATACGGGAAATCCCCCCTCCCCGCCACTGATAATGGATAATAAGGGGATTTTAATGGGATTTTAAATATTTAGATGGATTTTGAGGATTTTAAGGGCTTAACGAGATTTCAAAGAATGTTGAGGGTTTTTTTTACAGTTTTAAAAGAATGTCAAGGGATTTTCTAGGAGGTCAATAGTTTTAGAGGTATTTCAGAAGATCATATACTTATATCATATACTATAAATTAAAAAAAAGATAATGATAAAATGCGTATAATGGCATAAAAAGTAATTTCAACAGTCAAAACAAGTTTTAATTAGCATAATTTTTTTTAATAATCAAAAAGAGGAAACTCTCTCAGAAGTTGTACAACTGGATAGACTTCATTCTAATTAAAGATTCTTCTTACCGATATTTACTTGTATGCAAGAAGTTTCATTCCTTCGTGTCTCTGATTAACTTAGGATCTAATAGAAATACATTGCATTTTAAAAGTGGGTACAAAGAATCATTTGAGAGAAAAATAGGGCAGAGTAGATTAAAAAGTAAATGTCTCTAATTAAATTAAAACTTTGTACCTAGTCGTAACTATATGATATTTAATATGAAGTTGACATTTTCTGCTTGTCCTAGAAAAGTTGGATTATTAAAAAGCCATATGTTCTTTTGCCCCAGATTCTCGTGCATGAGGTGACATAAAAGCTCAGTTGCGTAATAGCATCCGCGTGGAAATAAGGTCATAATAAAAAGCTCGGTGAAGGTCTCGAATATTTGAGAAACTCTATGGAAGCTGATAAATCGCAAGTTGGAATTGTCAGCCAAGAATAGGGAACAATGTGGTGCATGGGAAGTTCCAAGTTCGATTTTGATCGTGAGCATTCCAGGGAAATAACAGACCACAGATGCCTTTTTTCCCCTTATAAAGGAAGTTCAATGCAATCTGAAAAGACAGGGAACAGATGTGACCTGAGAGTGGAGTTTTAGAGCCGTTTGGGTCTCTAACTTTTCTTGAAAATAACTATCGACCGTGCCCCTAAATACTCTTGGTGTTAGTAAAGGTACACATACGTACCTGTATATATTCAATATGATACCGCGTCTCGTTTTTCAAACTTTAACGATACTGCTACATTATTCAGCCTGGCAGTTTTATGCCCTGAAAGCAACTAATGCACCTTCCATCCCGAAACGCATTAAAAAATTTTTACTCATTTTGCAAGTAGTAATAGATTTTTGTAGCGAAATGATTGATATCTGCTGTTTTCACACACCCGCAATATGAATGTTTCATGTGACGGGCATCAGGGGCTCCCATTTTTCGTTTTATGAGCTTTGGGACTTCTTTTATACACGACCTTCCCTGTTTCAATTTTTTAACTCGATCGTATTTTTCTACTGCTTGTATGCTCTTTGCATAATGAAATCCTGAAAATATATTTTTTTAAATATAAAGGTCTTTCTCATGGCTCACTGAATGGTGTTTACAAATGTAACAACTGAACATTTTTTTTTAAGTCACTAACAACACTTAAATAAACCAAATTGTTAGCTTTTCGAAATATTTTGGGTTTTTATTCTGGGCTGGGTTTGTTTGGCCCAAGGCTTATCCTACAGCTTCTGCTTTTATTTAAAAATTTTTTGTGAATGTATAATTTAATTCTGAAATACTCGTACTGATACAATTTTTAATGCTTCAAGGAATAAATTTAAATGTACAAACCTGACATTAAAAAATCCAAGCTTTAAACTTCGATTTAAATGCCAAAACGTGAAAAAAATCTGGTTTGAGCACACATAAAATTAATTTTTTTTTTTCAAC
>NC_046659.1:67812942-67850244 GCF_010883055.1 Belonocnema kinseyi
CTGTTTTCTCAAATGTCTCTTTGATGCAACTATCTATGCTTTATTTTCCAAAGTAACATGGACGCCATCACAAAAATCGAAATTTCAAAAGAATAAATTATTTTGAAGTTTTAAAAAAATTACAAAGGTATTTTAAAGGATGTCAACTGATTTAAGAGATTTTTAAGGATTTTATAGTGGTTGCAATATTTTATTTAGAGAATTTCAAAGATTTCAAGAAGTTTCATCTGATCTCTGAGGATCTCAAAGTTTTCAAAATTTTTTGTGGAATTTCAAACGATTACACATTTTCAATAATTTCAGAAGAGTTTAGAGAAATTCAAAAAACTTCTGGAGATCTTTAAGGACAAAATAAAATGGAATAAAATTTTAAGGGACTTCTAGGAATTCCATGCGATTGTATGGTGTCGGGGGACTATTTCAAAGATTAAAGATTTTTTAAAGGAATTTCAAAAGATATTAAAGATTTCAAAATGATATACAGGATTTAAAAATAATTATAAGGATTTTCCAATATTTGCACAATTTAAAAAATTTTAAAGGATGTTTAAGAATATACTAGTGTATTTAAAAAGATTCCGAAGAGTGTCATCAGATCTCAAGTAATCCCATAAGATTAAAGAATTTCGAACGATTTTGTAAGATTTAAGAATATATAAAATATTTTGAATATTGTAAGGAATTTTTACAATATCTACCGATTTTTAATATGTTCTTAGACATTTCACAATATTTTGGGGATTCGTAGGATTTCCAATGAAATGAAAAGGTTCCATCAGAGTATCAGGAATTTTTATAAATTTCAAGGGTTTAAACGAAATTTGAGGGTATTTAAAAGATTTCGGAGAATTTCAAGAGAACCTAAGAGTTTTAAATAAATTTTAGTATATTTTAATGGATCTTAAATATTTTAAAGTATTTAAACAATTCCATGGGTTTTTAAAGGTTTTACCAGATTTCATGCGATTTTACGGTATTTTAGTGAATTTCAAAGCTTTCATCATTTTTTAAGGAAGCTTAAAAGGTAATTACAGATTTTAGGATATTTTACAAGATTTTACTTGATTTTTGTTACTATTGATTTCACAAGATTTAAGAGATTTAATAAACTTAAAAGTATTTGAAAGGATGCTGAAGTGGTGTTTAGAGTATTTCAAAAGATTTTGAGAAATTTAACGAAATTTAAGAATTGTTAAAGTTTTTTAAAAAATGTTGTAGAATTCCAGAAATTTTTAAAGGATTTAAAAAAGTTATCCTAGATATCAGTGTTATTTAAAAGATGCTAAGGTATTTTGAAGGATGTTCAAGATAAATTAAGGGAATAAATGAAATACAATATCTTAAGGGACTCCTAGGGATTTCTAAGAATTTCAACGAATTTAAAAGCTTTTTGGGTAGTTTAAAAGTTTCAAAAAGATTTCATATAGCTAACCCTAAAATTGAGTATTTGAAAAGTAGCATTAAACTAGTGCGCTACTATTTTTCCAAATTTATTCTACCATTAAGACTATTTTAAATTTCTCAAATGAGTACGAGGCCGGAAACCTTTAATTTGACACATTGAGAATTTAACACTTCAACTTTTGTGATTTAATTCCATATTTCCATGTATAGGAATTTAAGGTTTTGTTCTGATTAAAACGTAAGATCTTTGCGGTTGATGAAATAACTTCTTTGAAATACCTTTTGCCTAAGGTTTCTCGTGAGATCTTTAAAAAACTAATGGAGATAATATATCTAGCAATCAAACTCTATTATTTTAAAACGCTTAATTCCCCACCTATATTTCTCAGGCGACACTACAAAAACTTTCTCTATTCCCTAGCTCATATCTCCTGTTAAAATAAGAATTTATTCTTGGTCCTATGTCTCTTCTCTCTTGATTGTACCAACCATACCAATTTTTCCTCGATTCCCTCTTCGCCTTACTTTTACTTTAAATTTCAAGCTTGCGTATATACTTTATACACATATTGCAGCTGAAAACTACGGAGAATTTCTCGCCTTCAATCTCGCTAGCTATAGGTTTAAGGATTCCGTGAGCGTAATAAGGAGAATAATTTATCATGAGAGGAAACAGTCTAGCATCTTGACTCTTGTATCCACGTGTACATGTGGCGAACCACCCAGCTATCTTACAATCAATTCTATTAAGCTTGAACAATTCTCAGCATTGATACACGATGCATTTTCCGCAATGCAATGAATAGTAAAGTTCCTTCTATATTTTTCTTTGCAAAACTATTTAGATAATCTGCGGAATATCTAGAGGGTCAATCCACTTCTTGAATATCAGAGTTGCAGGGGTTTAGGGATGTTGATTAAACTTGGTGACACTTTAGTACTAGGTGAGAGAAGTTCATGGTTAAAATATTTTTTTCATGATTTTAAAAATTCAGAGAGTTATAAGATTTTGTATTTTAAGGCGCAGCTTTTTTGAAAACATCATTTCTGATGAACGGGTATATAATTTGAATAATCTTCCGAAACGGGTATAACTATTTTACAGCATGTTAACGCATAAGTTTTTTAATTTATATTAATTCGAATTCAATGTTTAACAATCACTTTGGATAAAGAATTTTGTAAAGTAAAATTAAAACATTTGCCTTCACCCGGGTTTGAACCGAGAAAGAAACTATACATGAATGAAGCAGTAACTAATTACGTCACCGACATCTCAGCAGATCTGTTCTTGATTGTCAAAGCTAATTCAACAGGAGAATACTATACTTAATTCGCAACTGAGACAATATTTTTTCTCTGTTCTTAAATTATCTGTAGCGCAGAATGCTTGAATCTTGAGGAAATGTAACGATGTTCTTTGAATTATTTATACAAGTAGTCAATAAAAGAACATTTCTACGAGACACCGTAAGTATAGCGGATCTTCAACAGTAAAATCGCTCCAGACTCTTGACGCTTGTACCAACTTGTATCTGCTGCAAGCCACAGAGCTGTCTTGCAATTAGTTTTATTAACCGTGAACAATTTCTGAAATTGATACAACATACAATAATGAGTGTACATAGACTTTGAATCGCATAGCCTTTCCAAGTGACTAGTATAGTGTGCCTCGAACTAATGGTCGAATATCATCACCTCTGGGTGTAATGCCGGGTGCGCTGTGCTATCTTGCTGAATATGTAGATTTTCAAGCGGGGCGAAATTAACTCGGTTACGACAGATTGCCCGTGAATAATTCCATTGCCTATTCAGCGGCATGATAACTTTGTTGGCATATGCTCATTGTCCCTCCCCGTCATTGAAGATGAGGGGGTTTGCAAGCTTCAGCCATTGTACAGGGTGTCCGCGAAGTCCCCTTAATCCTCCATTTGTTTGATCAAGCGCGACGCGTTGAATGGCTTAACCCTTCGGAGCTACCGAGCTTTTACCAGCTTTTTGCTGGAGGCGTCGCGGATTACCGGAATTCGCGATAATTTAGAGCGGTCGTTATAAACAAAAAAGAGGATGAAGGGAGAAAGAGAGACTGTCTTCTACGTAGGCGCCTAGGTTTCTCGGTACTCAGGACTAGGGACAGTTACTTTATGAATATCCGAAGAATGATGGATTAGCGTCCCTTTTTTATACTGCGCGAGACACAAAGAGAATTCGTAAGGGTAAAGAGATTTTTGGGTCAAAATTTTGTTGAAGTTGTGTGTTGTCAACTTTTCCAGCCGTTAACTCGACCTGGAGTTAGAAAATTATTTTGAATTAGGTTTATTAATTATTGAAACCATACTACCGTTCTACGGAAAAGGGCAGTAACTGCCAAAATCGAAAAATGAGTTCTTTTTATATCACTGAAATTATTGAGGAGAGATCTACCGATCTGTCCAAATCATTTATTAACATTTCCAATATTGTTTAAATTAATTACTGCATTATCGGTTTAAAATTCAGAAACCACAAGTCTCGAAAATTATTTCTCCCCATTTAATAGGCTTGTTTGGCAATTCTACGCCAAATAACTTTTGAATAATTAATTCTGAACTGAGCCTATGTACTTGTTTCTTTTACTTTGTTTAAAAGAAAAATATTGTTCAAAATTGAAACCGCGAGAGCACTCTTTCCTTCTAGCGAGATTGCTTCTTAATTAATTACTACTAATGACGACGACGTGAACAAAACGATCAAAAATGCACGCAGAAAATTTATTCGAGAATCACTGATAGCTAAGCTGTAATTGGGGGAGCATCGCAATTAAAAATTAAAAGCAATATTTGGTAGCCAACTAAATTCTTGGTTCAACAATACCTAATACGTTTTTAAGCAAATATTTTCAATTATAAAACGAGTTGAAAAAAAGTTTCAGCTTAGCCCCTCCTCCTCTAAAGCGAATTAAGAAATAATATATTATGAAATCGGTCTGTTCAGTGATTATTCTACTTGAAAGTCGTGAAATATCTGTACTGAAAACCGGTAGGAGCTCGAGAATTAATTTTTTATCCTTTAAAAGGAATGGGCGTGTAATCTCTATATGTTTTTTATCAAATTTATTTTTTTAGGGAGATTAAACTACATACAGAAAAAAATAAAACATAAGATATAAAGAATATAAATAACGTTCTAAACATTCTTCAACGAGTAAAAAATTGGAATGAAAATCAGCCCATAAAATATTTAAAAAGGTGCAAAAACTCGCTAATTAATTCATCATTTTAAATAATCCTCGAAATCTTCGCTGTTATTACCAAAAATTATTAACGTGATTCTCTTTCATAAATCCACGAATGCCTCATTATAATTTTTCCCTGCTAGAAAAAAATACATTAATTGGAGAATTGAGTACTATTCAGCTGAATTTTTTATCCCTATAATTCGATTTATTTCAACTTTCCTCATTAACGGAGTGCACCGATATGCACCAATTATCAACAAGGTAAATGAGAAATCTGCTTTCATATCAAAACGCTATAAAACGAAAAGAGATATTTGCCCGCTTGCGGTAAACCGGAAACCATGGTCGGGTCTTTTCACGGGAAAAATCAGAACAAGTGCAGAAACGAGGTAAGTGCCATTTGAGCAGCTTCTATGTACCAAGGGGCACTTTCGCAGTACCAACGAAGGAAAATCTTCCGAAAAGCACGTTCCACTTGGCGACGAGAGAGCACGTGATTTTATCATGCTCTAACCTATATGCTTATATGCATCATTTACTGCAACTATATCTATACTAGAGTAACGTTATTTTCCTATAATGGACCTTGTAAACCAAATTCCCTAACTAGATAAACAACCCTATGGAATCATCCGGATTTCATTCGTGAAAACATGCGGTACGAGCTTAGGAAAATTTTTACTACTCAGTGTTTTTCAGATATAAATGAATAAATTTCATTTGATGTTAGTTCTTTTCTAAGTTATGAAAAAATTCTTCTGTGATTTCGCTGGGATTCGAACCCACCTCTTTATATTTATGTAACAACACCGTGATACCAAGAAATAAATATTGAAATATCTCCAAAATGTATCTTATGGAATAAAAAACTGTTGAATTGCGAAACTTGTTAAGTATTTGGAGCATGAAATAACGCATTTTAAATGCATTCGAGTTTTACATGCTTTTTTTGCAGAAAATGGTTGATGTTTATCTAGGCTTTTTAATCTAGAATTTTTGCTAAATAGAGAATAATGATTTCATGCATTTTTTAAGGATGCTCATGAAATAATTATCTTCTTATCAGCAGGATTCTCTTGCACTTCCCAAAGTTCAAATTCTTATTTTGTTCCCCAAATCAGAAACGTCCATTAATTACGTAAGGATGAATTTTTTAATTTTATACTCAAACCTCGGTACGAATAGCCACTTTTCCAGCTTCCCCTATTCGTATTGAAAATATCCGGTTATTTGTACCAAAATTTTGGTACACGTAGCCACTGTTTTCACTGCAAGCCAGATTTTAAATGATATCAAAAGATTAGAAAGATTTTTCCTGATTTAAGAGGTTTCACAGATTTTGTATGATTTTAACAGACTTCAAGAGTTTAACGGAATTACCTAGTACAATTTCGAAAGATTTCAAAATAATTAGCAAGATTTTAAACAGTTTCAGGAGATAGAGCAGATTTTAAAGGTATTTAAGAAGATTTCGTGAAGTTAAACATTATTTTCGGGTATTTTTACGGATCTGAAAAGATTTTAAGAGATTTTAACAATATTACGGAATTTCAACGGTTTTTGTTTCAAGTAGTGCTGTGCGCATCCACTAATTAATCATTTAAAATATGCCACACAAAAACGGTTAAATTAACCAAAGGTAATTCATTTAATTTGGCCTAAAACAGCTAAAATAGATCATTGATAAAGAGTCAATTAAAGGAATTAATTACCTAAAAGTGCGGAAATGATCCCATTCGCGGTCATGAAATATTTAATCATCTCCGCACTTCAGGTGATTAAATTTTTCACCTATAATTTATTTTGATAGTTTATATGTTTGTGCTATTTCTATTTAATACGTTTGATGCAATTTTAACCTATGAAAATGTTTTTGCTTAGTTGGCATTTCTTAAACATGACTATTTAAAATATAAACACCAATTAAACGTGAAGGCATCATGAAACCAAAAAATATTTTTGACAACCAAAGAAGAAAATTGACATTCTGGCGATGTGTGAAATTTATGGTATAGAAAGACCATTTCTTTGTATGAGCAACCTGAATTTAAAAATACTTATTGAATTTCAAAGAATTTTCGAACATTATCAAGGATTTTAAGATATTTTCAGGAATTTCAAGAGCTTTTAAAAGATTTTAATCTTCTTAAAAATATTTGAGGGATTTTAAAAATGTCATGGATTCAAAAAGAATTTTAAGAAATGTTTACATTTTTTTAAAAAGAATTTCAAGGGGTTGCCAGAAACCCTTTTCGTTTTAGAAAGTTTCCAAGAGATTTGATAAAAGGTTTCAATTAGCATATAAAAAAAATACTTGGAAAATGGAAACTTTACGTAAGATATTAATGGCACACCACCCCTACCCCATAAGGATTTCTAATCCCTCCCCCCACACACACAAAATGGCCTCACATAATAATAATTTGACTTCTCTGTATACTTACAATTTAAGTATTCTTTCAACGGTGAAACGAAATAACTATTGTATGAACATAACACATAACATACATTATAACAAGTTTCATCAGTTTTTTTTTCAATTTTAATCATTAATGAAAGTAGTTTATTTCGAAGTTTTTCAACTCTACATTTTTGTCATTACAATTCTTTGTAACCCCAGAGTTCGTTGATTTTACTATTTTATTCTTTTATTTGAAAGCTTTTGAATTGAAATACCTTTTAAGAACGAGTTTTCTCTTAATTTTATTATTTACAAATTTGAGGATGCCAAATTTGATTTCTTCAGAATGCAAAACCTTTCTACTTCTTTTTAATTTATTCTAAATATTACATCAATATTTCTAATCCGATTTTGTTCATGAAATCTCAACTCTCGAATTTTTAAGTTTTTTAAATCAACTTTTATGTCTTTATGATGTAAATTCTACAAATATTTGGAAATTTTGGGTAAGATAAAAGAAAATAAAAAATTGTTTGTTCTAAAAGGATTTTTGAACCAAAGGTGAAATGGGTGGAAATGGTTAAAAATTGTTAATTTCATTAAAAAGGGATTAGGAAAAATGAGGGAAATAAAAACCAGTATATGATCTCTGTTCCGTATGTTTTAAACTTTACTACTATATATACCTTAAATCCAATTAGCATCAAATATTTCGCTTCGTGTCTCAACGCGTATAATTTTCCCTTGAATATCTCATTTCACGATGTTTTACATTTGCAATAAAACCAAATGATTTTTATAAAATGTAATCCCTGAGATGTAAAGTACTAAGCAAATTCAAACCAAAAAATTCATTCTGCATTAATTTTAACGCTAGAATAATAATGGAAATGTAAACTGAACCTTGTATTCAAAAGATCCATCAGCTCGTTTACTTCCAATTAAAAAGCATGTCGATTTTGATGAATTCAGTTTTCAAAGCGCTGTCATATAAAAACATTTGTAGGGAAATAATCCAGTACGAATAATAAAAGAGCTGAAACATTTTGTAAATTAACATTCTTTTATTTCTGGAATCTTCACAAAAATGCCTTTCATAATTCGATACATTTTTAATTAATGATTTAAAATGGAAACTTTTTTAATTTGAAGGTTTTCAAACGGTACTTGTACTATAATTTGCCCTAAAAATATCATTAAAAAATTGTTCAAGTTCCCTATTAGTCATTATTAAATAAACTTATGAAGTTGACAATTTTTAATGATTTAAAAAAATATATATATATATTTTTTAGTAATAATTTCTTTATCAAAATTTCCTATTAATACGTACTATCATTGATATTGTACAAAAATAAACATTCATGTTTTCAAAAGAAAATATCTATTTGGGATCTAAAATCAGCTTTTATTATGAAATAAATTTTAATCACAAATTAAATTGATTGTTTGTAAATAAACTTTAACTTAGCAGCGGATCTTATTTTTATATTACAAGTGCGATGAATCGAACTATTTCAAGTCATTCTAAGGTCAATCGGGGTTTCAACAACAATGAATGTGATACTTTCGAGATATTGCGTTACACCAATTTTTAAGACAGACAAGTAAAAATCTCAAAAGATTTTTTATTTTGTAGAATAACAATAAAAAAGTTTTGAAATAAAAAAGGTGTTGGAAAACAACAAATTTTATTTTTTTCGTAATCTATATTATATGTCTATGTTTTAGGAATTTTTATGTTTTTTTCTGTTTGAGTTTATTTAGAAGAATAACTCATTCTTATGTAGCTCATAAATTGGAAATAAAGTTAAGAAGTCCTGCTAATTATTAGAGATAATTTGGAAAACTTTAGCAGTTAAAATATTCAGGGCCTTGATTTATTTTCATTTATGAAGGCTTTTACATTTTTTGCGCATAGATTTTACATTTCACACCGAAAAAAGTTTTGAAATGACCCAAAAATTTTAAGATCATTCATAGAACTTCTAAAATTAATCTGTAAACTATGGTTTTGTCACAAAGGCAAAACGAAAAGTTATAATATTTTGCAAATCTAAAGTGCTTAGGAATATTATTTAGATTATGATAAAAGATTGGCATAGCAAATATTGAATCATCTTATAAGATCTTTTATAATTATTTCTGCTTAGAGCAGAAACATAAGCTAGAACCCATTCATTTTAGAAGATTTGCAGAAAGTTTTCCCATTATTTTCAGATTTTGGAATTGAATTAGTAGAGAAAAAAGTACTTTTTTTCGACCGCCCTAGAAAACGTGCCATTGCATGCACGTGAAGCTGGCGTAATATGGCTGCTTCCAGCCTATGCGACGTTCGCAAATGCGCTCTTCGCCGCCTGGCCTAAATGAAACTTTACGCTCGCTCCAAAAATTTTACGCTCGCTATGTGCAACTTTACGCCCGATGTAGAAAATTATATTTGTCTTTCAAAAAATTACATGGCTGTACCCCAGTCTTCCTTCTGCTGAGTACGCTATTTTTTCCTTCCACTTATAATTTCAAATTCTGAAGAAAATAAAACTTTCTTGATCTGCTTCAAATGCTTGTTTTCAAGGAGGTTAGGAAATGTCTTTGATTACCGAAAATTATGATCAAACTTTCTCGCGCAGAAACTTTCTAGTTTTTTGAAATCTATACAAATTGAGAAGACTGCAACTTGCATGGTAAAATATTACATTTTTTAAATTGAACAATTTACTTCAATACAGAGCCGGCTTTAGGTTTCAGCCCGCCCTAAGTCACCCTAAAAGTAGCCGCCTTTTCCAGCTCTCCCCAGCCCCAGAAATAACCCCTAAGTTTAAAAACCCCTCCTCTATCTGTTCCCAGTCCTTTAAATATCACCCTAAGAGTCAAATCTCACTATTAAAAATCTCCAAAATCCCCAAAAAGTCTCAAAAATCACTTCTGAATAGCAAATACGAGCCCCAAAAATAACGTAAGTGTGAAATTCTTCTCCCTGCTCCAGCATTTAGCCCTATTATTCACTCCCCGTTCTGAACTCTTTCTAGACTCGAAAACTACCATTAAGTATAAAGTTGCCTTATCCAGTACTGTCTAGCCCAAAAGCACCCCTAAGTGTCAAATTTTCCTGTTCAACTGTCCATAGCCTTGAAAACTAACCCTGTCCAGCTCCTTTCAGCCCTGAAATTTAACTCTAAATATAAAATCTACTTATCCAGCTGTCCCCAGTCCCAAGAAGTATTACTAAGAGTAAAATTCCCTTTTTCAGCTCTCACCAGCCCAAGAAATATCCCTACGTGTCAAATCTCCCTGTTCATCTTTCCCCAAACTTGAAAAGTAATCCCGACTAGCTCCTTTCAGCCCTTAAATTTACCTCTAAATATAAAATCCCCTTAGGGGCCATTAAAAAAATACTTGACGCTTTTTTCTGAAAATGTTGACCTCCTCCCTAAAGGCGTTACGTATTTTTTAACGGTCCCTTATCCAGCTCTCATCCGCCTCAGAAATCACCCCTAAGTATGAAGTTTTCTTATCCAGCACTCCCTAACCCCAAAAATCATCCCTAAGTGTAAAATCCCCAGATACAGCTCTCGTAAGCCCCAAAGTTGACTGATAAGTGTAAAATCCCCTTGACAGCTTCTCAACAGACGTTTTCTGTATTAATAAAAAAATGTCAAGCCATGTTGGCGCTCCTAGAAATTTTCCTCGCTAAGTCAGGGCCTTTTTAGTCGCTGGTTTAAACATGGAACTGCGTAAATAACATATTTTTATAGTATACAAACTTTATAGGTTAATTTAAATATTGCAAACGTAATTTTTAATTTAAATCAAATTCATTAAATACCTCTTTTTCATAGCTATTCTAAATGCGCAAATTTATAAGCATTTTTAAAAACTTATTTTTATGGTTAAGGCAATGACAACAATATCGACCCTAAGATACAACGAGTAGATATTTCGACCGGAAAAAAGTAGTTTCGAGATGAAACACAGACAGGGGAGTTCGTTTCAAAAGATAAAAAAAAATCTACTTAATGGTCTACTTATAACGTTCAAGAAGAAATCGAATTATTAGATAGGGATACTTTGCACATTGATCTCGTTGTTGAATGATAAGCCATTCGAAATAAATACTTAGCCGTTCTGCTAGACAAGGAACATCTCCTTATTACGGCGCGAGGTTCCGATGAAACTATAGAAAACAATGATAAACTGTTGATCGGAGCCAACAAGTTTAAATTTACGTTCAGTCAAATGTCATTTTTTGGATGTACAGTCAGAAATTGTAAAGTTTTTGGAAATAGAAAAAGGTTTCGAACTAGTTCACCTCTCCGCCGAGGCAGGGGCTTGCGAAAAACATTGTCGAGAACACACAGCTGTCAATATTTGAGGCCGACATGTAGTCGCTTTACCATTTCTCAACTAAAGTTAGAAAATTCTCAGTTACTAAAATTTGGATAAAAGTAACATAATAAGTTACCGAACGTTACCGAGAATGTATCGAGAACTTACGAGGAATAACGAGAACATTAATTTTTTACTGTTATTTATTTTTGTTGTTGACAAATAACGTTTATATTCAATGTACTTAAACCCAAATAGTAATAAACATTAGGAATTGAAATTATTTTGTAGTTATATATACAGTTAACTCTATATTTTCCGAATATAATTCTATTAATTGATTATATAAATCCTTTTAAACATTAATTAACTTTATTAAATTTTAGTTTAGAATATGCTTTAAGTAAAGTTTTAAATTTCTTAAGAACTAGAATTTTTTGAATTAACGAAACTACTGCAGTTCCGCTATAGTGGCCGTCTCGGGTGTACCCTTAATGGCCTTCGTACTATCTTGGGGCCCTTCAAACCATAAACAATCAGGGCTGCTGAAACATTTCTGTTGATGCTACGTTAAAAAAATTTTTTATTTGTTTGTATTTTTGCCATTTTGGTTTTATAATGTCATTGTGAACGTAAACATTTATTTACTCGAAAAATAACAAACTTTGTCAAAGTACTCATTTTTACGTATGTGCGAACATATGTCAGGATGGCCATTTTAATCAAAGAAAAAAAATGTCCAGTTTTTTTCTCGTTTCGAAAACATTTTTCAGGGTCAATAAAATAAAAAAATTCAAACTCTAAAGTTAAAAATTTTTCAATTTGGAGTACTAAAAATAAACTACAAATTATAAAACTCAAAGTACTAACACTTTCTAATTTAACAAGTTTAAATAAAATGCAGATAAACAGCAAAATAAATAATTTTCAACTTTTATAAGTGATAAGAGTTCAAAGATTCTGATTCAATGCTAAAAATATAAATTCAAGTTATAATTTTCAATGCTCTTAATTAAAGAATCAATCAATCAACTTTAAAATTTTATTATTTAAATAGTTAAGACATCATTGAAAAGCTTTACAATTTTATTTCCAGATCTTCAGAAATATAGAAGTTGTTTGAAATGTTTTCAAATTTAAAATTATTTTTGAAAATTTTTCAGAATTTCGAAATATTTTAATAAATAATAAATGTTAAATGGTAAATGTTTTTATTTAAAATTTTCAACTTCAAACATTTTTCATTTTTAATTGTTCAAGTCTTCAAGCTTGTATTTTGAAGTTCTTCAAATTAAAAATGTTAGTCTGAAAATAAAAATAATAAATGGGAAACTGTTAAAGTAAGAGATTTATGAATTACGCATCGTAAAGTGAATGGTATCCTAATTGAAAAAGATGGCAATTCAAATAATTATAGGTGTGTTGAAAACCATTTGAGCTCATAAGTTTACATTTATTTAGGTCAAAAACCTTAATTCTCGTCAATTCTCGAAAATAAAATTAATTGAGAACTTACGGAAAACTTATCGGTAAGGTCTTGGCTTTCCTGGCGTAAGTTACTGCCTTTCGAACTCTATCCTTAATAATCGTAAACCATAGTGCGAAGATTCAAATACAACACAGATTTACAAAATCAATATCCATTAATCTTTAAAGAATATTTGAAAATTGTTCACATGTCACTTACGTGGGGTGCGCAAGAATTCATGAATTCGGATTTTATCTACAACATCATGCAGTATTAAAAGAAAATAATTTAAACACAAAATGAAGGACCCGACTTCGGTCTCTCTTAAAATAACACGCTTACACTAGGATCCATTGTCCAAGACGACGCGACGTTTTCTCACACATTCTTCGATTCAGACTTCACAATTATACGTATTAAATGGCGATATTGAAAAAATATATTGGCAATTGGAATTCCGAAAGGAAAACAGAAAATTCCAACAAATTCTATTCTCGAAATACGCCCAATCCGACAGTTAACAGACCATGAAAGTTACGCATATTCGAACGCAGCGTTTATTTTTAACAGACATCTATATGTTATATCATCGCGTCACGGGCACCGAAATGGTAGAGCAAGGAATTCGAGTTCGCGATGACATAATAAAACTTTTAAACCTCGGTGGCTTAAATATACGACAATGGGCGTCAAACGAAGAGCAACTCGTACCAGGGATTCAGGAGAATAACGTCAATCAACATCTTCACTTCAGCAATGATTAAACATTAAAGACGTGAGGAGTTTCATGGAGTTCCGTGAACGATGAAATATATTACTTGGCTACTTCTCTAATAAATCCCAAAATATGTAAACAGTCGATACTCTCCAAGATTGACAAGCTTTTTGATCCGTTGTATTTATTAGAACCAATCTCTTTGTTTTCAAAGATGTTCATGTAAAGACTATGGGAATTCAAGTTAAATTGGGAAAATGGCTATTAATATCTAGTTACATGGATTTTGTGATGCTAACGAGAAGGAATATGGAGCCTTTATCTACATCAGATCGACAAACCACCAAGGTCACTCTGAGAGTAGACTACTTTGTGCCAAGTCTAGTGAAAAAATCATCTAAATACATATTAGTAAGACCCTCTTTTGGACAGATTTGACTATCGTATTTTTGGATAAATACATCTCCTAATCGCTTACAGATCTTTATAACTAATCGGGTTTCACAGATACAAGAGAAAACGAATCCTAATTGCTTATACTTATATACAATCGGACAATAACCCAGCCGATGATCTATCACGAGGACAAATGCCGCCCAATCTGGTTGAAAAATAGAGTCTGCTTGACCTAAAATTGTAATCCAATGCGCCAAGAAAATTATATTCAAAGTTAAAACGAATAGTTGCATATTGTCTTCACATAAAAGCTAAACTTTATTAAACAGGGTTCTTAAACGTACCAGAATTGATCAATGCTGAACAGGCGATAATTCACGTAACCCAAATGAACATCTTCATCAAAGAAATGGACGATTTAAGATGCGGAAAAAGGTTAAACAATAAAATACGGACTATCGCATCACTTGGCGCATTCTTTGATCGATATGGGATCATTATAGTAGGAGTCAAATTCCCATGCCATAGGCACGCTAAAATTATGTTTATAGACTTAATGATTCAGGAAAAACACTTCCGTAACAACCTACCGAAATCCGGACTGTACTGTATGCTTTGTGTCGACGAATTTGCCCCTCAATTTGTCGCAATCAAGTACGAAAAATCGTACACGACTTGCCGAAACTTGCCGAAAATAGGAACGACTGAAGCTTACCCGTTTTGTTTCTTGGCGGCTTTGCATCGACTCATAGACGTCGTAAACCTAATTTCATTTATTCCGATAATGGTTCCAATTCTATAGGCGCAAATTAATTCAAATAAAGAAGAATTGAAGAATTAAAATAAATCCACAACCTAATACAATCCGCAGCTCACAACTAAAGAGTCAGTTCCTTGTCGATCAAGGAATCGAATGAAAATTTAATCCCCCTTTGTCGCTTCAATTTGAAGGCACATAGGAACACTTAGTAAAAATATTCAAACATAATTTTAAATGTGTTATAAACTATACATTATTTACGTTTAAAGAGTTTAATACATTTGCTGTGGTTACTGGTTCACGTCACCAACATTTCCTGGTTTAGATGGAATTTTATGAAAATTCAGTGTAAAAATCGCAAAAAATGAACTTAAAAGAAATGTCAGAAAAATGGCCACATTTTCCTATCAATACTGAAAATGTCATTGTAAAACCTTATGACTAAAGTTTATTGTTTTCGAAAAAGAATTTGTTTTTCTATTATGTAAAAATTGCATTCTGATTTTTCAATTCAGTGTTGTAAAATACTTATGTTTGTATAATAGCTATATGATGAATTTAAGTTGATCATAACTTTTCAACGCGAGGGATGATGGAATGTCGTGTATTTAAATTTTTTGTTTTTATCTAAAGTTCTAAACAAAACTGAATCAGATTATCTCTGGGATAATTTTATATTAGTTGGACAGAAAAAAATGACAAACAAATAGAATTTGTATTGAGAAATAAGTAATTCAAATCATAAAATATGAAATTATGAGCGACTCCGTTTCCCTAGCGTGTCCCGTTTAACCCCGCCTCCGGGAAGAATTCTAAAGGTATGATTTGGTAAAAAATGCAAGGAAATTAAATGATTACAATGCCTATATGTTAAAAACATTTCACAAGATGCATAAGTAGAACCAGAGTTCTCCGAGGATGTGAAATTATCAAAATTAAAAACTCTTAAGCAAATGAAAAAGTGATGCAAAGAAATCTCCTTTTCTGTGTGTTTGAATACGAATGAATGGTAAAATGATTTCGGAGGTGTTTTTAATATTTTCCGTTCATTTGAAAGTGTATGCATTCAGCATCCACTTGTGCACTTAGAAACATCTTATCTCTTCATTCGCATTCGTCTTGGTGGATGGCGTCGCTTATTCAGTACCTCGTTAATTACACTTAGCCAGTTTCTGCACTTTGGGTTTTGCCTCAGCCCGTGGCTTGAAACATTCACGCATGTCTTATTACTGTTGCAAGAGTGGGTCTGTCATAATAACAATAGGTCCATTCTCCAGAAGGAGAAATATGAATTCTAGAGACGGAAGGTAAAGGAAGAGAAATACGATAAATGGAGGGAGATCCTGTCTCTTGACACTTTTGGAAAGTGTAATTAGTCTGAGTGAACGAAACTTAACCTTCTCCTATAGGAACTCGTAATGCTCGAAATTTGTTTATGAAACAAACTTTTCTAATTTAGCCCAATTTCATATTTCTCTTTCCTCCACAAATATCCATCTTCTCAGATTAGTTATTCAGTTTGAAAAACGTTGGGATTATGGACTAAATTTAATTTAATTTTCCTAGTTTTAGCATCTTTACGCTATTTCTTATTCTTTATTTTAATAAATGTGTAATATTTTGGCACTTTTGAAAGTCAATTCAGTTATGCCTGAATTCAGCGAGGGAGAATTCATTTTTTTTAGATGTCCTGGATGATCACTATCACGCCTTATTATGCATTATTAGACAATTATTACGTCATGGGAACTAACTGTTGAAATCTTATTATTTATAATCATAATTGAACATAAAATATTGATTTTAGCATCAGTTGCAGTAAACTTTAAACCACAACTAAACTGAAATAACTAGTTGTAAATTAAAGTAAACTTTAGAAGTGCTTTAATTTGTGAACAATCATTATTGTTATTAGGGCCACAAATTGATACGGTACCTTTACTTTAATGTCTTATATAACTCTTGGTCTAACTGGAATTCTTTTCAGCTCTGAGATAAATTAAAAGGGTGAACCTTAAGCTTTAAAGCACAATATAATAGATGGCGGCCATGCGGACTTCAGGGGAAAAATCATTAGTTAATAACATGGCATCCGACAAGGAACATTTGAGACACTGCATTTTTTTACATTCCCATTGAAAAAACGCAGCCAAGGCGACCGAAATTATTTTCTTAGGCTTCGGAGAAGGTGCGGTGATACGTGAAACGTGTAAAAAGTGATTTCAGAGTTTTAACAATGAAGATTTTTTAATTGCAATGCAAAAAGCATGTACTGTCTCTAATGCTCCTTGCTGGACGCCATTGTCTTTCCTAATCATTTTTTAGGTTTAGTTCGCAGAGCCGCCACTTATCATATTGTGTTTTCAAGTTTGAGGTTCGCCCTTTGAAACTACCATAGCACGGAAAAAAATTCAAGTTTAACCAAGATTAACAAGCCATCAAAATAAAGGCACCGAATTAATTTGTAGACCTAATATAAACAGTAGATAGTTTTCCAAATAATTAAAATTAAACTCAAGATTAAACTACTAAGAACTAAAATTTTTAATTCAGATTTTCTAAAAATACTTTTATTTATTCAAAAATTCCTAAAAAACATGAATCAACTGTCCAAACAACATGTTCTGTAGCAACGCAAACAACAGTTGCTTAAAAATAGGTTTCTTATTTTGTTTATTTATCAATCGAATTCCGCTTTCTTCGCGGATTTAACAGTCAGTTATTTATCAATGACTTCTTTCTATCAATCGATAAAATTTGATGATTGTTTTAGAGTCAAAATTTCTGAAGTGGGCACGCTATTTTTCGTGCAGTCATGAAAATTAAAAAGTGTCGCACAGCCGTCAAGTATACATCAATTCAACAACATTCCACCCAATAGTTTTTAGAAAATAAAATTGTTTATTACTTCGTTTAGCAATTCAATTTTTAATGAAAATTTGGTTGAAAACTCGATTAGGTCTAAACTAAGAGCTGACCATTTTTTTTAATACAGGCATAACTCTAAATAAATGAACTTCATTAAAAAATAAAACATTATGGAACCAGGTTCATTTAAGCCATTTCTAATAATTTTTTTATATAACAAATGCAATTTTTAGTCCATTTTTGGTTCCATCCGTGTTTTGCTTAGCATTTAGTGGTTAATATTTGTTCACAACGTGAACGAAAATTTGATTTTTGTTCACTTACCGTTGAGGTTACAAAACCGTTCTTGCATTTTCATGTTGCTAATTATATTTACTACATATCTCATCAGAAAAAATTCAATTTAAGATGGAGCACTGAGTAATAATTGCATTTGTTTATAAACAAATTATTAATAAATGACTTAGATCAACTTTTTTCTATAGTTTTTTTTTATTGTGAAGTTATTTTAGTTTAAGTTACGCCTGTATTTTTCAAATTTTTTCAGCTCGTAGTTTGGGCGTAATCGATTTTCCAAAAAAATCTCCATAATATATTTAATTGCGAAAATAAGTAAAAAAATTAAATTTTTGAAAAACTATGGGGTGGAATATAGTTCAATTGATGTACACTTGACAACTGTGCGATACTTTTTTATTTTTATAACTTCACGAAAAATGGCGTGCCATCTTTAGGAACTGGGACTTTTTAATAAACCTAATGAAAAATGCATTATTTTGCTTGAAACTTTGGTTTCTTAACATAATCAACTGTTAATAACAATTTTTAACTTTTTCAGACTATTTTATTGTTTTTAATAATTTAATTAAAGTAGCCATACACAGTATATAATATAGGATTATTGCAAGGAATTCACAGAAAAAAATAATAAAATTTGATGCAGGTAATTTTTTAGAGAGGCGAAGTTTTATTCAGACAACTTCACGTATTTCAAAATAAATTTGCTGCCATGGTATACCAAAAGAAACTTTAACCGATATTATGGTAAAGTTTATGCTGTGAACTTAATTTGTGTCTTAAGTAATTTTTACATCAGAATCAAGATGAAGTTTAACCTTCATTTTTTCTGTGTTTAGTTTATAAAACAAATCATCAATTGTTATCAAATATTAGCATGACATTATTGCTAAGTCGATTTCAATGTATACCACATCAAAACTGCAATTGTTAGTTTACATTAGACGAAAAAAATTGGTTTATATCATTGTCCATAATATTAAAAATAGTTGATCGTTATCGAAGTGTCTAAAAAAAGTAAAAAAATACGTTGTTAACCGTTTATAACGTAAAAATCAGAGTTTAAATGCTGAAAAATATCAAAATAATGCACTTGTTGATTATGTTTTTTTTAAAACAATTGTCAAGTGTTATCCATTCGTAGGAAGGGGTCATTTCTAAATAATTGGTTATTAATTCCGTTAAAAATTTATTTTTAAAATAAATTCATAACAAGATAGAAATTAGAAATAAGCTTAAACAACTTAAATTTTCGCAAATATCCATTTTTAATTTAATTATTAGCTAAAAAATATAGATTAAACGTAAGTAATAACTTACTTCTGATATAACTTATTGCAAAAAATAAAAGTTTTCAAGAATAAAACTTCCTTTGTGGCATTAATCAATAATATTTTATGTAAATAGTTTAATATATTCTCTGTTAACATTCAAATAATCGAATATTAAAAATAATGCATTTTATTTACGAAATCATTTTTTTTAGCATTATTGCATACACTGAAGTATTTCTTTATATAAATTCTTTATAAAAATTAACTTATACATTCAATAAAAAGTGTATCTCTTTTAATAAAATACGCACAAGTTCTGATCAATAGTGAGTTTGTTTAAGCAATTATCTTTGAGCTAAAAAATCATATTTTTGAAATTTTCATTTTATCACTATATTTTTCTATATCGATGCGTTCTACGAAGAGTAGTCTATCTTTAATATAAAACAGTTATCAAAAATTATTTCTCAAAGCAAGTCAAATGTTTAAAAAGTTTATAAAATATTTTCTAAACAATAAAGTGAACAAAAATGGTTCTGTCGGAATTGGCAGCGATTGATCACTTGATATTCACTAAATTTGAACAATTTATAGACAAAAGGGTTTAGTTGAATTATTAGAAGTTAATAAATAATTTGTTACTTTATAAATAAATTCTATAAACAATTGTACATATTAGGTATTTATGATGGAATAAATTATTCCTTATTATTAAAACAGTTGTTTAAACTTATTTCTAATTTCTATCTTGTTACCGTTAAAAATTATGCTAACTTCATTTAGCTAAGTTTTCAGGAGGAATAAACAACCTGTTATTTTTCGAATCTTTTCCTACGAAATCAAAACTCCAGTATTTTGTATTACAGTTTGTAATTTAATTTAGACTCCTATGACTTTCAAAACAATAAATTATAAAAGATTTATTTTCCTTCACAATTTTACGTGTTTAATAAACTCCATACAAAATGAAGTCAGCCTATTCTTCGTAGAACCCATCGATACATTGTTACACAATAAATTATGTTTAAAAAACTTAGGGGTTTTTCGACGTTAAAACTTTAATGCGGAATATCGCGTGTTTACCAAAAATGTAACAAAACTACAGCATAAACAAAAGTTCTACTCGCTCTTACGCGATTATTACGCTTTATCAGGCATTTTTACTCATTTCTACGCGTTATTACGAATTATTAAGCGTTATTACGCGATTATTGTATGTGTAGTGTACGGAGTCAGACGAAAATGAATTTCCCTCGGAATGTTTTCAATTAAGTATTTAAAATTTTCTATTCTTTTAAATCCGATGGTTTTTTTTTTTTTTTTAATGAATGTAATTTCAATTTGCTATGATATGATGCTAAAAATAAGTGTGATTTATCCTTCAAAGTTACTTTGAACATATTTTTAATATATTGTATTCCAATTGCAACGAATTTTCAAGATTACTGGGACATTAGCCTTCCTTTCTAATTCCATTACTTAAAGTTTTATTTCTCAACCAGATACTGAAACAGGCTTTGATACTAATTTTGTTCGATTTGTAGATACAGATTTTTGTCCTTTGATTTTGTTTGGCTTTTACTTTTATAGGTGAAATAATTTTTATCACTTTTTATATGTATATTTTAAAGAAAAAGTAAACAATGTTATGTATTTAATGTTTTTTCTTATTCAAGACTCTTTTTAAAGTTGTAAATGATTTAACAATTATTAAAAACAATTTTTATATTCTTCTAGTGTGCTTATTTAGTAATTGTGTGAAATATTTATGATTAATCATTCAAATTTAAATTTCTGTAAATCGTAAAATAACGTAATTTCACTCAAAGAATGTTTAAATATTAAAATTAGGAAATGATCAGAAAATTCGCGCCAGTTTTTTAATCTTTCCAATTTTCTTTATGTAGCCGAGAATATTTATATTAATTCTCTTTCTAAACTATTATCGCATAAATGAAATTATTGTTAAATAATAATTTTATATGTAACTATAAGCCCTAAAGACATCAGCTTATTTATATGATATTTTATGTGAATCTGCTTCTTTAGATTCTATAATATTACATTATCTGTCGAAAACGAACTTTCAGTTCGCATTTCTAACAAATTTTTCATGCAAAGAGCTTAGTTATATCCATGCAAGTAATCCCCTCGCGCAGGAGAATTAAAAATTGAAGGCTCTTTAAGCGAATAATCCCAATGATAAAATATTGCACACCGACAGAAGTAAAGTGAATTTTTCAAATTCGAGCTTTTGTACCTCTCTCTAGAAATTCACTTCTAGAATATTTACAATCATTTCTAAATGAATCAGATTAAAAGCTGGAAAGTAATAACTGAAACTTTTGAAAATCAATTCACTAAAACTTAAAAAGGATTTGGAATACAAAAGTTTATTTTTAAATCATTAAATAGTATTCTCTAATTTTTAAGAGGTTATTCTAGTAAGTACCCTAAAAACCTCTATTTTTGTGAATTTTTTATGCGATTATTGATAAAGATATTGATGTATGATTTGTTAGGCTTAATAAATGCACTCTTGAAATACATTTTAGAAAATGTTTATTTATTTTATATACTTTTTATACACAACAACTATGTGCCCTATAAAATTTATTATAACATTTTATCTGTGCTATATTTTTTTGACGAAACACGCTGAAAAGACGACATTTTTTTCGATCCGTCATTTCGTTATTTTTGCACGCATTTAAAAAAAATGTGTAGAGGACATAGCCATTGCCATGCTCAACCTAAAAAAATTTGATTTTTCGATCTAAGATGGCCCAGTCTCGAGATTTTCTCAACAAGCCGGATCTACCTACTTTTCAATATGTTGCGTTTGACTGACGTTTTTGTGTATAAAAAGTGTAGAAAATAAATTTAAAAAAAAAGTGTAATGTGTTTCAAGATTGCATTTATTAAGCTTAACAAATCTCACATCAATATATTTTTCAATAACCTCATAAAAAAATCATGAAGAATAGCGTTTTTTCTAGGGTTGTTACTAGAATGACCCCTTAAATTAAGCGACATCGATTATAACTTGACAACTAGTATGAGTTGAATGAAAAAAAAAATAAATGAGGAAATTACGTGTCTTTCAGAGACTTAATTGAGTCCTCAACGAGCTCTGAATTACCCTCTGCCATTTCGATTATCCCCATCGTTTTGCCCAATCCCGGTTTAAACACGACGTGCTGTTCAACCCACTTTAACGTCATCCAGATTAGCTCCAGTACTGGTTCACTTTGTCTCCAATCTACTTGGCTCGCATCCCATTTTGCTGTCTTATCATTTGTCCTCATTCCTCTCTTCAATCTGGCCCTGTTTTATTTTATTTTCAGTTTTTCAAGATGTCATGCTATAGTATATGAAATATGTCATCAAGATCATCTAAACAAATTTCCTTTTTTGAATTGGAACTCCCCTTCTTTTTATTTTAAAACAAAGTGGGTCATTTTCATTCATTTACTTCTTCTCGTTGTTAATATTCCTGAAATATTGGACACAGATCGAATCACTTTCGTAAATTTTAGTCACTTTCTCAGAGAAATCTACTACTGTGGTTTTCATCTCACAGCGGCTAATATTATTGCCAAAATATATCATGTGGTCCTTGAATAACCATGTGGGTTATTTTGGCCATACATGTTTTTTTACCTTCGTAAAAAATAAACCACAGATACACTCAAATATTCATCCAATACTACGTGCTACTATGTTTATACCGCTTTAAGAGGTAGTCTATAACTGCCCTTTCCTTATTTTATATTAGAATCATTGAATAAATAATTAGATTGTATTTTGGGAACTCAAGTACCTCCCTATTTTTTTCCTTTTCTGCTCAGTCCAAGTTGCGAATGAAAATGATTAAGGAATAAATTAGGGACTTCCTTTAAATATGAAGCACATTCGCGTCAACGTGCTCGGAGTAAAATTTCTAACCAATGTTTCGCTTCGGTGATTTTGAATAAATTCATGGATAACTCTGGTGCATGCTTTAAGCATATGGCCATTTGTTCAGTTTATGCCTAGTATACCAAACAAATATGGCATCAAAAAATGGATTTTAATTGATTTCAAATACCGCTGTACCTTGAACGGGTTTCCTTACATTGAAAAAGATGAAAATCCCTTTTTTGTGGAAAATATAACATTAAAAGTTTTTCTTTTAATGAAAACATAAATTCACGTCAGTAAGATTTAATCACACATTGTTGAAACCATGAGAACAGCGGTGACCCGTTTTGGGTCATTTTGTCCCACATGGTAGTTAAGGTGGTAAACGGTCAACCTCGGTCTTTCTATAGTGTTAAAGATATTATGGGGTCCGTTACAGTAGGCCCCCCCCCCCTCTACACCACCACCAGATATTTTTTCAGTGGAACTTCTTTTGGGATGGAAGTGAATTGAAAAAAACCGCCTGACGTAGGAATGAATTCTCTGTCTCTCTCTAACAAAAATCTCTGCCTCTCTCTCTTACTCAGTGTCTACACCTTCTCTCTGTAATCGCGTATCTCTTTTGTGCGGCGATTCGCAATCGCTCTAAAGACTCCTCTTCGATATCCCCACTATTTTCCCGCTATGCAAAGCATGTATACCTTCTCTCTCTGTCTCTGTGTCTCTATCCCGTTTAAATCTCTCTCTTACTATGAGTTCTCTTCAGCACTCCACCCCATGTAAGCTCCTTTGCACTCATGCGCGTCCTTAATGCGTTATTGTATTCAATATGACACGAAGCGTACGTAAAGTTTCACTTTTGCCGTGTGATCGCACTGCCACACACATTTTTTTCATTGACACGCATTGACATGCTAGCCCCCCCCCCCTCCCCACTCACTATATCCTTTTAAAAACATCCCTTCTAAATACGTAATCTTGAAGAATGCTGTCCATCGCATTACCAATAACAAGTATATTGCATCACTATTATAAAGGAGTTATCGGATAGTCAGATTTTCAAATAAAATTTAAAAATTCGAAATTTTCTTTACTAACTTTTTTGGTTTAGATTGCCGTCAACCACATCAAAAATTATAAAATATCGCCCACAGTGACATATATGTAACGTTTGGAAGACTTGAGTTTTTGTAAATATGACTTTGAGACGAACAGCAATTCTTAACGCAAGGATTTACATGAAAGTCAGGACGGTAATGAGCTAGAATTTTAGTTTTGCGTACACTCCGCCATTGGAATAATATGCCTAAATATCTCAAAATTCAGAAAAAACGAAAGTTTTAAGGGCGGTAGAGGGTTAATAATGACGGTTAACTTGTAAAATATATTTTATTCCAAATTCGCCCTTTTTGTACCAACAAAAATATTGAATCGAATAAAAAGTGAAAAAATATATTAAGTTTTAAGTACCTGAGGCAAGTGAGAACCCACGATAACTCAAATTTCCATATTTCGGTACCTTCATGCTATTCTCTTCAATCTGGGGTTAGCAGTCTAAACTCTCCAGGCATAAAACGAGATTGGAGATTTCAGACTACTAAACCCTAATTTGGAGAGTACAGCATGGACATTAAAGACATTAAATTTCAAATACACAATTTGATTCGATTTAAAATTTACTCTGTTGCATCAGCGATTTTCCAAGTACTAAAATAGGAATGAATTATGAAAGAACTTCATACCCATCTATTGCACTCTCTGAATTTATTAAAATAAAAGATTTAATTATCCACCTCTATAAAAAGGTGAATATTTTGACATTAGGACACATTTTATACCGGGTGCTAAAGATATAAAAATTTTGTTTTCAAATTTTAGAAAATTTTTGTATGTCTGTATTTTTTCAACTAAATAAAATATTTAACTTTTCCCTATATATTCTACTGAGGACTTTACTGCTCTTTCGAAATAAAGGATTTGTTTTTTAAACTCATCGTTTTTCTTAGCAATTTATTTTTTTTCGGATAAAAATGTATTGTTTGGTTGAAAATTAATCAGTTTTAATTAAGGATTTAGCTATTTTATTGAAAATCAGCGTTTTTGGATGATTGTATATATTTTTAATTTAATTAATAATACTGATGTAGGTAATAATTGACATACTTCAGACACTGGTTATTCCAGTGTTTGAAGTATGTCAATTATTACCTACATCATTATTATTAATTAAATCTTTCACTCAGAAAAATAACATCGCTTTATAACATCTATGCTTCTAACTGTTTTTAATTTAAAGTAAAATAACCATTTTGTCAAAATATCAACTATTACGTGTTTTGTTCAGAATCTATATCATTGGTTGAAAGTGTACCTATTTTGTTGAGAATTTTTTAAAAAAGAAAATCGTGTTAGTTTGAGTATGAATGTAAATTTCATTTTATACTATAAAATGCTAAACTTAAATCAGTTTTATCCAGATACATTACTTATAACGTATTTTTAAACAATATATTCAAATTATAACTACAAATGGACCCAAGTGAGGAACCTTACATAACGACTTCGTGAGGTTCTTCGCTTGGGGTGATTGCTAGAGAGATTGATCAGCAACCTGGGTCGGAGCAGTGTTGCGAAACGAACGTGTTATTTACTTAAATAGCACGAGAATTCTGGATCAATCTGAAAAATCTCTATCCCTTCCACACACTACTCCTTTCCCCTACCGAGTGAGTCACGCCTACCCCGAAAGGGAAATGGCTTAATGGTTTAATAATAATAATAACCAAGTTTTATCATTTTTGGAACCGTCCTGATTACTGACATATTTACCTTAAGTCATCTATTTTGATTAAACATTTACAGCTTGGCTAAAAACTAAAATATTTTGTTAAAAATCCATTTAATTTTATTGCAAATATAACATTTTAGGTGATTATTCATGCTTTTGGTTAGAATTGTACCTAATTTGTAGAAAATTCGTGTTTTTAGGTTTACAATTCTACTATTTTTGTAGAAACTTTCACTATTTATCTAAAAACTTACTTTTTTTAATGAAATTTCGCATTTTCGGGTTTAAGTGCAACTGTTTTGTAAATTTTTTTTTGGCTTAAAAACTCAACAATTTGATTGATAAATGAACTATTTTTTCCAAAAGTCTTATTTTTTTAATAAATTATATTTATGAAAAAAATGTATTTTAATTTGCATCAGATTAGCTCCAGTACTGGCTAACTTTGTCTCCAACCTACTTGGCTCGCATCCCATTTTGCTGTCTTATCATTTGTCCTCAATCCTCTATTCAATTTGGCCCTGTTTCATTTTATTTTCAGTTTTTCAAGATGTTATTCTACAGTATATAAAATATGTCATCAAGATCATCTAAACAAATTTCCTTTTTTGAATTGGAACTCCCGTTCTTTTTATTTTAAAACAATGTGGGTCATTTTCATTCATTTACTTCTTCTCGTTGTTAATATTCCTGAAATATTGGACACAGATCGAATCACTTTTGTAAATTTTAGTCATTTTCTCAGAGAAATGCACTGCTGTGACTTTCATCTCACAGCGGCTACTATTATTGCCAAAGTATATCATGTAGTCCTTGAATAACCATGTGGGTTATTTTGGCCATACATGTTTTTTTTCCTTCGTAAAAAATAAACCACACATACACTCAAATATTCACCCAATACTACGTGCTACTATCTTTATACCGCTTTAAGAGGTAGTCTATAACTGCCCTTTCCTTATTTTATTTGAGAATCATTGAATAAATAATTAGATTGTATTTTGGGTTTTGCCTTTGGTTGGAAATGTACCTAATTTGTAGAAAATTCGTCTTTTTAGGTTTACAATTCTACTATTTTTGTAGAAACTTTCACTATTAATCAAAAAACTTACTTTTTTAAAAATGAAATTTTGCAATTTCGGGTTCAAGTGCAACTGTTTTGTAAATTTTTTTTTGGCTTAAAAACTCAACAATTTGATTGATAAATGGACTATTTTTTCCAAAAGTCTTATTTTTTGAATAAATTGTATTTATGAAAAAAAATCTATTTTAATTTGCATCATAAACTAAAATATTTTTTGTTTGAAATATAAACCATTATATTTTTCTTTAAGAATTCATCTTTTTTTTTGATTAAATTCAAATCCTTGGTTAAAGGCTGAACTACCTTTTTTTTAAATTCGCGGTTTTACATCTTATTTTATTTTTTTTTAATAATTCTCTTTTGTTTAAATTTCAATATTTTCGCTTGAAATATTAAGGATTTTAAGGGTTTAAATTTGTTATTAATATTAGTATTTAAATAATTTTATTTAATAGAATTTCTTCTCTTACTTCGTGAAACATCTCCGTACGTTCCCTGAAAATTGATCTTTCGGATTCAGCTTCTCGATTGAATTGTCCATGCGATTTCTTCGCTGTCGGCGATGTCTTTCAAATCTACATCAAGAGCAAATAAATTGAATTCTCGATTCTATGTGTTTCATGTTTTTTAAATGTAAGCGAGAAAAAAGGGAAAAAGAGGGGATTAGGTATGAAAAATGGACGGACTGTGATTAAAATTCAAAGAAGCAGAAAATAACACACATGATTGCAGGCTTCTCTTCTACCATAGATAAAAGATCCGGTTCTCTCAGTTCGTTTCTTCATCCGTTAAACTAAGCGCAAATTGTTAAACGAAAAAAATATCCGTCTTCTTTTACCATCTGTATTTTGTCCTGATGTTTCAACTCGGAAATTTGCCCTCGGCCTCAGAAGATTTATTTCCCTGCTAGCTTGACACTGAAAATGTAGTATTTTTATTTTATTTTTTAATCTCTACCCCTCTGTTCGAATTTTCGACACATCGACTGCACATGCAGTTTCGATCCCCCGTTGACGTTTGGCCGAGGTGTGCATTTGAATATCACATTTTTCACCGATCCAGTCGGGTTCGCTATTTCCGGTACGTTTTGGCGCGTTTACAATCCGATATGTTGATACACCATCGACCAGAAGGAATATAAGCAAGAGGAGAGGAGAAGAGAGCATAGAGAGCAGCCCCGACGATATTAAAGATGTAGAAAGTTCTCTGTGCCGTGAAAAATTTATCGCATCCGAGGGCGGAGTTTTCGGGACGAGCTGGCTGTTGAACAGGAGACAGGTTGGACGTGGTCTGGTATTATGTACTATATACTATATGTATATAGTATAGCATTCAGTACTATAAAGTATAGTATATAATATATCTAGTAGAGCGTAGTAGAGTGTAGTAGAGTACAGTACAGTATATAGTAGATTGTACCAGACTTTCGCGTGTACCAGCGGTGCCCACCTCTAGATAATTTAAGAGTCTTCCATCTCCATGCGTGGATACAACATTGATTACGACCCGTTACGTACGTTACAGAGGATCCGGATGAAAATCCCTTTCCTGAAAAATTAATGTACTTAAAAACTTCGCTTCAAGGGGGAACGTAGTATTTGGATTATTTGTGAAATTACTTTATGGCTTATTTCTTATAAAAATTACTTTATGGCTTATTATTCTCTACAGACAGGGAACTTTTGTGTCAAATGGGAAAATTATCAAAGCTATTGATTGTATTGTAAAAAATCTGCCAACTTCGCGGGAATATTCTCATCGCGCGATTGCTTGTGTCGTTGTTCCATAAATTTAATTTGTTTATTTTCAATGTTATTTTTACGAATTAAAACAAAAATAGGCATCCTAGCGTAAAGTATGTCGAATAAAATTAGTATAGATATAATGTAGGTGAAAAATTGTATTAGTCAGAATGTTATTGCAGCTTGTGTCGTTTTTCCAGATTTTTTTTTCTTTTCAAATGTTTTCTTACAAAAAAAATTTATTACAAATTTGTAGATCTTTTTTGAATACACATTTTTTTTATTTGTGTGTTTTCGCACCTTGCATGCGTTATTTATTTTAATATTGCCATTTTCTTCTTTTTTTATTTTGTAAGAGCTATAACTCTGGTAATTGTTTTTATTCAAAAAAGTCTTTGTGAGATAATGTTGGTATTTCCAAGTTAACCTTATATAAAATTTTTAAATGTTGAAAAAAGTGGTCTGAAAAATTTTCAAAATGCGCTCACTTTTTGAATTTTTATCCAATGTGGCTAACGAACTTGACCTTCTGTTTTCAACGCTAAAAAATCGTGGCAAGGACCACTCCAATAAATTAATTTTTTCAAAAGTCATCGTGCTCACAGAGAGACATACATACGTACAGGACTTCATACATAGACATACAGATAGACACATTAGTAAAAACCTATTTTTTGTATTCAGCGGGCCTCAAAACGTGAATAGTTGACAAAAACAGGCGCGTCAAATTTTACAGAAATCTAATACCTTCTCTGATGAGAATATAAAAAATCGGTAAGAATATACATTAAATAGCCGAAAAATACCTTTCAAGTATATTGTCCATAGATGCCCAAAGCATAGTTCGCAAATTCAATAGGAAAAATATAATGAATTATTTTATAACTGATATCAAAAGTGCAATTTCCAACGTTTATACTTTAATTTAGGTTTAAAAAATACAGCAATATGTACTAAAACATGAGTACCCACGAAAATAATTTTGTGTTTACGTCGATACATGAACAGAAGAAAACAGCAGATAAACTTTACATCGATTTCCAATGAAAGATTCGCTGCAACAAAAATTAACTTTACGGAATAAATTTAACCAAATATCGGTTAAACTTTCATTTGTATTTCCATGACAACACATGTGTTTCGAAAAACGCGAAGTCTAGTTCTGTGTGAACGGTTAACAGACGATTATAACCAGTAGCTTTTTGGGCTGTACGTTGGTTTCAGATTAAATGGAAAACTTCTCACTACTTTTTCGCCAATTTTCAAGCAAAAAAATAAGGAACATTCATCCCAAACTAAGGAAAAGTCCATGTCAATGTTGTGCATTCTAATTAGAATCCATTGACGTGACTGCTTATAACTTTTATATTTCAGAATAAAAATAAATGAACGAATGATAAAAATAATTATTATAGAAGGATATAATAATTTTCCAAATGATTTTAGGATCCCTTTTATTCGAAATCTATGGAAATACCTTTTGTTCAGTTTTCCACTGACGTAACATCCATCGATGGGGTGAGGTTTATCAGCTCCCATTTTACAGAATATTGTATTGCCATCATGAAAAATCATAATTTAATCTATCCTTTATCTGGAAAATTATCCTCGTGTACCGGAAGTGATAAAAGAAGTAGGTCATTTTTATATTTGAACAAAAACATAAACAAGTGCGTTTTAGAAATTCGAACTTTAAAAGTGCCCATCTTATTATTATTTCACAGTATTTAAAGTGCATCTCTTTTCCACTTTGAGATCAATCTGAATACAATTTTCCAATTGTCCGAACAAATAATAAGTAAATCTCTCTTTGTGATAACTTTCATTCAAAATATTGTCTGTACAAGAGAAAACAGGCGTATAATACCCACATCCGCTTTTCTCTAGAATCCATCGCTTCAATGAATTAAGCGGATTGTATATGAGTGAAAGGTATCTTGTCATCTTCCTCTTGAAGAGAGTGGTACAAACCACTTGGAACTACTTGGATCCTTGTATTGAAATCCAGCTTCCGGACTATCTTATCTTGCTTCCTCTTCAAGACCGGACCAGACAAGAGGCTAAATTCAGTGCAAGCATATCTAACTTTCCTGTTTCACCACAGTCCTTGTAATCCCATGAAATCATCAGTCTTTGAATGCGACTCATCCCTAATCTTCTAGTGATCCGCTTGAGCATAGAACTTTGAAAAAGGGGTTGATATAAAAATTATTATTTTACTTCGTAAAGGATCGAACATGCTTTTAAAGAGAGATACAGTTTATAAAAAAAATTCTTGGGCACGCGCACATGCAAATAATTTATTTCAAAATGAAACTAAAGGGTCAATTTCAGCAGGGGCCGGCAAGCAATCTCAAGTAAGGGTTTCGTAGACTTAGATTACAGTTTTTAAACATTATCATTTTTCTGATTATTATTTAAGCTGTTCTTAAATAAAATCTTACTAAAAGAAAAGCTGCTAGAATAGGTTTCTAGAAACAAATGTTCCAAAATGCTTATATTTTACAATGGATGTCAAAAAAGAATAATGTAACAAAGAAAAAACGTTTCATAATACAAATTTAATATAAGTTGACGACTGTTAAGCATTCTAACTCATTCGAGGACTGAAAAAAACTTTCTTTTCCAGCATTGAGATATGTGGTTCATTGACGGATAAAGCTAAAAGAAATGTATTCTTTTTGACTTAAATGAAATTCTTATTTATGGCAAGTATCACAGAATAACTTATGTCCCAGAATTTTGATTCTTACTGTCATTACTTATTTTTAGTCTTTAAATTTAAATGACTTATTTAATATTTGAGGTGTTTCCCAACCGGCATCTATACGACATTCACGCATATAACCTTTATCTTTCTTAATTTCACACAAAAATTTCATTTCTTTGTCAATATAAAGACACACAGGTGCTGCAATAATTATTTAAATAATGCCAATATTAGTCAAAGCATTGCTTGGTGTACATGTATCAAAAGTTAACCTCGGGGCGTATTCATCGTCAAGGTCAGTGAAATTCTGTGTAATTTATTTTTTATAATAATTTCTTTCCTTGGAATACATTATAAAAAATTTCTACAAACAAATATAATAAATATAACTGATATAATAAATATTCCAGAAATATTTACCTGTTTTTTTCATTCATTTTGGGTCTTAATTTAAACCCCTATTCTTATTATGACTCTTCAAAATAAGTTAAATTTTAGGAATTTAATTTAGATTTTAATGAATACAAATTTATATTAAATATTTCACTTCGAGAAAACATAAAAATATTAGCTTGAATTTCTTTCATTTTAGCGATTATTCCAGTTTTACATTGAAAGAAATAATACTATAGGCATAATCTTAAAACATTGTAAAAGTTTGAAGAAAAAAAAAAGAAAGTATCAAGTGTATATAAATCTCTCAATATATTCTTACAATACGTTCTTTACATGTGTACATTGAACAGATTGCACTCTATAAACTTCTAAGAGAATTAATATCGGAAAGAAAAGTTCTGACACTTGGGAAAAAGAAGCTCTATCTAACTGAAAAAAACGCACTGAGTTCGCATTTAGCAATGCTAATTCTAAATCTTTCTACTTGTTAAATGACGTTTATCGTATCTCAGTGAAAAATTTTTTGTTCTTGTAAGAGCAACAAATGTGGAGAAAATCACGCTAATCAAAGCCTAGATTTTAAAAGTCAACTTTCAGCTGTTCCTGAAGTCGCAAAACTGTCTGAAAAAATGGAAAAAATTCAAGTGGAGTCTGTGTCTATTTGGGAACGGAACCCAGCTTTGAAAATCAAAAAATATTCAAAATTGTGGTCACCAGAATTATTAATGCAAAGAAAACAATATTTCCGGTTTGAAAAGAGATATTTAGACGAATCAAGACTTTAAAGAAAGTGTTTCGTATACTGATAAAGCTCGGACAATAAAAAATCGATAAAAGTGTAAGTTTACCTGTAAAGTGAGTTCGCATAATTTGGACCTTAATGAGCTATGCTAAAGTCTCTTGAGGATATAGTGTATGAGAAAAGAGGTTGAAGGTTGTCCATTGCTTGGCCGCTCGTGGCCGCTCGAAGCCTTTTGAGAAAAGAGGTCTGTTTCTGTAAGGTCCCGTGCAGTGTGTAGGTATTGGCCAATGACTAGACCTGGCCATGTGGTATATTATACAACAGAGGTTTTCACAAGCCACAGATGCAGCACTACCCAAGATCGCCCGGCCTTCTTCAAAATTTACGATTTTTTTGAGGGGAAACTGAGAAAAAAGTCATAACACCTCAAAAAGAATCTCGTTTCTAATGCTGAACCTTAAAGTCCCTTTTTCCTGGTATAAGTATAGGACTTGAAATAAACAGTATTTTATTTAAATTATTCAAAGTAAGTAATTGCCGATAATAGTTCACGAATAAATTTTTTTATCATTAATTATACTAAATAATTAATCAAATATTCATAATAATAAAAAGAAGTGGTTACAAATAAATTGAAACATTGCATATAGTAATTTAATCAATTATTTAGGTCTACTTAACAATTTTTAAACTATTCATACTTACAAATTTGTCATTATCGAATTTATAATAGAGTATGCATTTTTAATATTATGTAATAGAAATCCAATTATGTGTGAACTTTTTGCTACTTTTTAATATTTTACATTAATTTATGGGAATATGTTGAATTATTCATAAACAAACTGATTTTTAGAAAATATAAAATGTATGCATATAAAATTAACAATGAATTGGATATTTTATTTAGCAATATTAAAATAAAGAAAAATAAAATTTACGATTTCATTTCACAATTCTCTATTTCAGTGTCAAGTTTCGAGTAGTACAATAGAAAAACTGAGTTGATAGTAAAATTGATAGTACAAATAATAGATATTAAATAATAGAAAATAATATTATTTATTATTTCTAATAATAGAAAACAGATTAGATCTAACCTATTGACCTGGGATCTCTCGTATATACAGGATCTATGTATGAAAATCCCTGTTACACAAAGAAAAATCTTATTCTACGCACACAGTAATGATTAACTTAGAAATACGTTTTTGCACATGGTGTTTAATAAAGCGAATGTTTTTTAAAAATTGAAAAAAGTATTAGAGCAGAGTAGATGGATATATTCCTTTGCGAGTGTCTACAATTTCAATAATCCTTGTACTGTATGTACAGGTGCAGTTTTAAACCTTAAAATTAAATAATAACACATTTGTAAACTCGAAAGTAATATTATTTTATTTTCTCGAAAATCCATCAAGATTACTTCTTTGATTATTTTCGACTGATCGAAACTCAAAATTACAAAGAGCTAATTTCAATAAAAACGATAAAAAATTAAAAAAATAGTATGTTTCATCTGTTAAACTATAACCTTACATGAGGGATATGAACAAACATGAAGTGTCTTTTGTGGAAAACGGAAAAATTTGGTGGCATCGATCTTGAAAAATCGAAGTCGAATTTTCACAGGCATAAACTTTCACCACTGTAGTGCAATCTACCTGATCCAA
Organism: Belonocnema kinseyi; assembly: GCF_010883055.1. Classification (NCBI taxonomy): domain Eukaryota; kingdom Metazoa; phylum Arthropoda; class Insecta; order Hymenoptera; family Cynipidae; genus Belonocnema; species Belonocnema kinseyi. Next base: position 67,847,107 of record NC_046659.1, read on the forward strand.
ATTTATCATCTAAAAGAGAGCTCATTAGGCTTAAAGCTCTATAAATGCTGAGACTCATCTTTCGTTACATCGGCCCCTGCTGTGGGTCAGATTTATGCTTTTACAATTGCAGACTACATTGAATTTTAGAGTAATTTGCTATCGTTATTGGCCACTTTACTATGCAATTTACCATCTTGTTTATGATTAGAAATATTACTTCTGCAATCGTAGGCACTTTTCAATTTCTGTACAACTTTTGAAGTTTATGAAACCTTTTCCGATTGGCTTATTCTCCCTGTTTTGACTCGGAGAACGAATTTTGGGACTTCAGTTTCCTGAGACCGTCAGTTTTTCTTGAATAGTTTTCCGGAATAGGTTGATCTCACTCAAGTCAAAATGTCGAAAGTTTTTACAGTGAACGATGAAAAATATAGTATTCAAGATGCCGGTGGTTCTGGTGACTGTTTATTTAGCGTGATTGCTCTTATAAAAAATATTAGAAGTAATTATTCTGTTCGGCAAAAAATTGTAACTCATGTCTACAATAACTGGGCTGATTATTGTCTAGAAGCTAAAAACAATTTAGCCTGTGTGACCCGCGATCAATACAGAAACCTCAGTTCACAGCAAGGAGTTTTTGGATCGTTTCTGAAATGTCAAGCTGCCACCAAACTTTACGATATTAATTTGGCGGTAGTTCGTCAGTTGGGCGAAGCTGGAAAGTATTTTGTTTACGATTTTCAAGCAAATGAGAATTACCCCACATTTTCTATTTTATTTACTGGTCATAATAGGGCACAAAATATGGATGGACACTTTCAATTATTAGTTTCTCTTTCAAGTGAAGAAATAAACAGGGGTCGTTCTTCATCAGACTCTGATTATACTAGGCAGTCTGATAAGTCCCTGAAAAATGAAACACGGAGACGTTTTTTTGGTCAAAGTCAGTTTTATTGTTCAACACACTCTCCTTTTAGGTCGATACAGCGAGGTTAGGAAACAAGTAATAGTCGCTGGGGGCCAGGTCTGGTGAATACGGTGGCTGAGGAACCAATTCGAAGACGATTTCATGCAATTTTGCTTGTGCAACTAAGCATGAATGAACAGGCGGATTGTCGTGATGATAAAGAGGTTTTTTCTTCTTCAAATGCGGTCGTTTATCGGCAATTTCGATTTTCAATCGGTCCAATAATGATGAATAGTATGCTCCGGTTATGGTTTTACCTTATTCAAGATAGTCCACAGTGGGTGGAACCCACTGTTTTGCCTGTTGCGTTGACTCAGGAGTGTAGTAGTGGATCCAGGTTTCATCGATGGTTATGAATCGGCGCAAAAACTCGGTTGGCTTACGCGAAAATAATGCCAAATTCTGCTGAGAAGTTGTCACACGAATTCGTTTTTGGTCCACTGTGAGCAAAAGCGGCACCCATCGCGCGCAGAGCTTCTTCATGCCCAAAACTGAATCCACGATATTGCCCACACGTTCAAATGATATGCCTACAGCATTAGCTACCTCTCTCAATTTCACTTTGGGATCATTCAACATCATATCATGGATTTTTTTGACATTTTCTGGTGTAGTGACGTCTTTTGGGCGCCCAGATCGTTCAGCATCAACTGTGCTCGTACGGCCACAACGATACTCGGTAAACCACTTATGAATCGTTCCAAACGACGGTGCAGAGTCCAGGTAATACTTATCCAGCTTGGCCTTGGTCTCGGATATCGTTTTCTTGCGAAGATAGTAGTGTTTGATCAAAACTCGAAACTCAGATTTTTCCATATTAAAAAAAACTCGGAGGTTAGTCGCTTCTCAGTGCTGTAACTTGTAAATGCGTAAACATAAATGGCTGAAGTTTTGACAGGCGTCATTTGAAGGATCATGCTCGACGAAAATGGTTCACATTAGTGAATACTAATGCCATCACTTAGAATTTTCAGGTACATATCAGACTGCCTAGTAATAGTGACGTGTCAAACATGTGCGATGACTGTGAAAACTTCAGTGACAAGGAATGACTTGTCCAAAAAAACAGAATACGTCAGTTTACGGAGTAGAAGCAAAAACAATGATTCTTCGTGCAAGGCAGTACTTTCAATCGAAGAAAGATGCAGGCAAAAGTAACGACATCAACAAAGTTATTGAGAGAACAGCCCGATGCTTGCAGATTTCTGTCAGCACTATTCATCGAATCAGCAATAAGGTAAAACAGAACGACGGAAAATTTGTGGCACCTCATAAAAAAAGTGGCAGGCCGGCGATAGAGTGCGACGAATTTTTACAAGGCGTTATTCGAAGGAAAATGAATGATTTTTATGCTGAAAAAAGATACCCTACAGTTGAAGATTTACATGCCAATTTAAAAGAAGACATTCCTGATTTGCCGACCTTCAGTATAGGCACCTTAAACAATTTGTTACATAAAATGAACTTCTCGTACGTAAAGCAAAAAAAAGCCCGTCTACATGGAAAGTTATGAAATCGCAGGGAAAAGAGCAACATTCCTTAGAGAAATTCTATACTCTAGAGAAAATGGATATAAAATTTTCTATACGAATGAAACATGGTGCGGGAAGAATCACACGAAACAATTCGGATGGGCTGAACACATTCTGCAAAAGGAACACGCTAATTATGACTATTATCGTCACTGAGTGCAAGAAATTGGAAATTGTCGAGGGGCTTTTATTAAACCCTCTGGAGCAGGAAATAGGTTGATAATTTGTCATTTTGGTTGTGAGGACGGTTTTCTGTCAGGAGCAATGGACTGTTTCATTGGAAAAAAAGGTAGTCACGATTATCATCATGAAATAAATGCTAAGCACTACGTAGATTGATTCCGAAAAGTCGTGCAACTTCTTTCGCAAAAATCTGCAATCGTCATTGACCAAGCGTGATACCACACTATGATTGATCCAGAATTTCGAAATTCAATGACGGCGTGGAGAAAGGCTGATTTGATTGAGTGGGCAGTAAAGCGTTAAATTCCCTTGCCCTTCGGTATAGAGACCTATGAACGGTTGACGGTTCCAGCGCTCTACAATTTGTGTCAACCCTATACAGTCTGTCAAGTTAAAGCGTGGGTGGCTTTACTCGCAGTCGGTAAGGTGTATCGACATGATTTTGGTGTCAAAATATTAAGAAGAGCTCCCTCT
>NC_046659.1:67850344-67858426 GCF_010883055.1 Belonocnema kinseyi
TGAAAGAGGGAGCTCTTCTTAATATTTTGACACCAAAATCATGTCGATACACCTTACCGACTGCGAGTAAAACCACCCACGCTTTAACTTGACAGACTGTAAATACTCTAAAATTTATCATCTAGATAAAATATGCAGAGAAGAAGGGCGTACTGATGTAAAGTTACTTTGGATTCCTGTTGCTCACTGTGAGTTTAATGCAATAGAACTCATATGGGCATAGGTCAAAAATTTCGTGGCTAAGTATAATAATACTTTTAAGCTGGAGGATGTTAGGCGATTGTGCATGGAACAAGTGACTGCAGAATTGTGGACCAATTGCATAAAACACGCAAGACTGAATAAGATCGATGCAGAGCATCCGAAGGAACATTAAATGAACATCTGAAAAGCTGGTACCAGCAGCAAGAATCCTTCATTATTCGCGTAGGAGAAGACGATGATGACAGCGATATAGAAGCTGATAACGAACCTAATGAAAATTATGACAGTGAGTAGAGGTTCAAATCCATAGTAGATTAATCGCTTCTGACGAATTCCCACTATTCTGCGAAAAATATTGTAAAATGTACGGATCATTTCACGGAAGATTTACCTCCTAAATTTTGTAAGTGTGAAAATTTTTTTTTCGTTCTTTGTTAAACAATATTTAATCCGTATAAATTTATTTCAATATAATATGCAAAACTTCGGCCAACTAAACTTTGAAAATTATCGTTTTAAAAAAAGTGACCGTCTTAATTTTGATGTAAATGAAAAAGTATCTATCAAAAAAATTTCAAACATTTTTTCTAATATTTGCTGGATCCCGAACACCGAAACTAAGTGCACTGAAAAATAGTTGCAATGAATTTTCATAACTAAATTAGGCATTTTTATAAATATTAGATCAAATGTTTGAAAATTTTTTGATAAATACTTTTTCAGTCAACAAAAAGGTTAAGACGATCATTTGGCATTTTTTCTGAGCATTTGCAGTTTTCTAAAATAATTCACGTAAAATAAAAAGTTTCTTCATGACTTCAAGAACCAACATTAAATAAAAAATGTAAAATCCTCTAAATTTTTGTCAGACATTGTACTTTCTTAGTACAAGGAAAAAAGCTTATACTTATTCATTTTTTTTACTTTTCTACCAGAAAATACTGAACAAAATTAGCTACTTGTATGTAACGTTTTTCTTAAAGTACTACATATTTTAACCAAAAATTGCAGCTGTGAAAACCTTGTACTTGGTTGTAAAAATGTGTACACCAATTACTTTTACTGGACAGTACAATTGAATGGTACGGTGAAAAGAGAAAAAAAACATTCATTTATTATTTGTTAAGAAGAAATTTTAGTGCGAAAGTTATCTAAAGTGTTAAACTATATTTTTCTTTGTTTCTTATGACAGCATGACATTGTATTTACAGGGTGTCTAGTGACCTTGAAAACCTTGAAAACCTGGAAGTCTGCTCAAATTTTGTTTAACCCTTAAAACCTGGAAATCTCCTTGATTTTTTCAAGAAAAACTTAAATTTCTAATTATTTTTTTTCTTATAAAACATTAATTTTATCGAAATGCGAATAGTGATTTCAATATTTTAGCCAATTATGAAAGAAACGTCTCGTTTAAAGAAAATCTTGGAAGATATTTCAAGGCACTTTTTTTGAGGTTTTTTTTTCGCTAACCCAAATTCCATTCCTATGCTGAATTTCGTAGACTTCTTTCCAAAATACTTCGACCTCCTCTGGTTTGGGCGGGTGATCGACAGTAACTGGAGGGTCTTGGAAGAGTCGAGATGGGTCAGAGAGAAACTGTTGATTTTCTCTGACCCACCTCTCCTTCCGCTCTAGACTTCTCTCAGCGTCAGATAGTATCCGTATTCTCTCAACAATATGCTGCGTGATTTTCAGCAGCTTTGACTTGTTAAGAGTGTGATAACGGGTCCGGAGTTTGCGCGCGAACTTTCAAACCTTGACGGTAAAATTGCTGCCAGATGTGATGGAGTCAATCACACACTGAATGCGGGACATGCGGAATGCTCGTCATCCATTTCAGCCAGATCTTTGAGCTTGAGAGAAACCTTGGTGTTGATGTTTCTCCGGGTTATAAAGCATCGCTCTTCCTCTATCGGATGTCTGCCCGCGGTTGGTCTTAGTGTCGCCTCTCTTTCTCTGTTGCGGCTTGTTCTAGCTGTGATAGAGTAGGCGTTCCGCTTACATAGCCCCTTTTTTGGCGTAGTTTGGCATGGTTTCGCAGGCGTTGATGCGAATAGTGCGATAGCTCTGGGTGTTTCTCGCACCACAGTGCATGTAGTCGTACCATGTAACCCCGAGCAGAGGCCACAGTCGCATCGTAGCACTCTAGCAAGTCGTGATTCAGTCGCTCCGTTAACCTAAAGGTCTTAAGATTTCGCCGATCCATCGCATTGAATCCATTTTCATTGGTTCCTCCAGCTCTAGAGTGGTCGGCATTGTTAGCCGACCCATTGTTGGGAGCCCTGCGCGTTCTGTTATTTTGAACCGCACTTACTACAACTATGTTTAGTTTTGTCATTGTTGTTCCCACGAGAAGCTAGAGAAAGGGGTTCGTCCATCCTTGTAGAGCCCCGAATGCAAGAATAAGGCTGCGTACTTGGAGAGGTCGCCCGGTATCCCAATCACCGTTCTAGACACCTCACCCAGGTGCCATTCAGCTTTCGGCATGGTTTTCAAACTTACGCTTGCGGGTTCATTCCTTCGGGACCACCCCTGGACAATTGTCCGCGACTGCATATTTATTTTTGTAACCATATTCAGCAGATACTCTTGGTACAGGGACCCTCTATCCGCAACCCGAGGACGCGTCCGTGGCTTTGTCATAGGCCCTTCGGTTTGATTCCAGAGGAATCATAATCGAACCGAATGGTAGTATAATTATATAATAATATTATAATTATATAATTATGTATAATTATTTTCTTTTTTGGAAAATGCATTTACATATTTGAGAATCTTTGAAATACTTTGAAATTAATGCATGTAAAAATGTTATTTGGCTTAAAAGGTTCATTTTGGTGTGTTTTCTTAGTATTTTGTAAATGCTTTAACTCTGGTAATTTTGAGTTTCATGAAAAAAGTCACCAGGATAAATTGTTCAACTTTTTGAATACTAAAACATCCTTACAGAAAATTTTTGAAGTTTGAAAAAAGTGGTCTCAAAAATATTCAAAATGCGCTCACTTTTTGAATTTTATATCCAAAATAACTGGCTAACAAACTCGAGCTTCAGTTAAGGACACTAAAAGAGTGTACCAAAGGCCAATCTGATAGAATGATTTTTTCAAAAGTAATCGTGCTCACAGACAGACAGGCATGCATACATGCAGATAGACAGATAGATATACCTATTCATAAAAACCTATTTTTCGGATTCAGCGAGTTTCAAAACGTGGACATTTGACCAAAACTGTGGGGTTTTTGGTTTCAATCATGAAAAAAGAGCATTAAAACATAAAAAATTAAATTTTTTAAATCCCACGTTTTTTATGATTAAAGCCAAAACTACGCATCCTATCAAAAACTGGTTAATAACAAATCTGTATATCTTTTTTAAATGCACCATTTTTGTTCGGTCATCTTTTACTGTATTTTGCACAGTTTGGCCGAAAAATGTACTTTTTGAATTCTTCATTATTTTTGTATGCTGTCAAAATTGAGGATTTGGATGGAAGAAGGCCACATAGGCCCATATGCCCTTTTTCCGTAAATTACGTTGAACGTCGTAGGCATGGCTTTTACACGTATCATAAAAAGGATATTTGAAAATTCGCATGTTTACATGAGTTCTAAACATTACAACGTCAGCGCGCCTCAACTTACTGCAATTGTAGACTTGTTGATACTAGGAGTATAAAGGTTTCAGTAAAATTAACTAGCTAAAACGCCGCACTTCATTATAACGTGTCCGTAAAAGAAACTAATGAAGCTAATGCAGACGAAATTATGTCATCTTAGGAAGAATCCGAAGACTGAAAAAATGATTAAATGACCAATATTATAAAAAAGGCCATAATGTGTTCGAAAAAATGTTCTAGAAGCTTTAAATGTCAATAATAGTATTAGCAAGATCTTCCTAGCAATTGAAAAACACGAGAACTAATTCTGAATTTTCTTATTTCACAGAAAAATACCGAGATGTATTAATTTTTTTAATGATATTATTCCATTTAATGAAAAAGGGCATATATCCAAATTTTTTTAAACTTCAATATTAAAAAGTTAACATGATTAAGTAATCATTTAGCGTATAAATTCTTTAAAGGATAAATTACGATGCCAATTGCAAAATACAGTTTCAATATTGTACAAGATTTCACGTACTTATACTAAAACAAAAACTCTCTCCTTAATTTTCTCGAAACGCTACTTTGGCTTATGTGCCCTTTTTCCATCTAAGGCCTCAATTTGAATTTTTGATTTTTCAAAAAAATTTAAAAAGTTGTTATGATAATCTTGTAGGGCATTCAAAAAGCAACATTTTTCTTTTCTTGACTTTTTCTCATATCGTGCGTTATTTGGCATAAAATGTTTATTTCCGTGTGTTGTTTGGAATTTTGTGAATGCTTTAACTCTGGTAATTTTTAGTTTTATGAAGAAAGTCATCAGGATAAATTGTTCAACTTTTTGAATACTAAAACATACATACAGACAGACACATTCGTAAAAACCTGTTTTTCGGATTCAGGGAATCTCAAAATGCGGACATTTGACAAAAACTGGGGGGGGGGGGTCAAATTTTACACTAATCTAATACCTTCTCTGATGAGAATGTAAAGACTAGTTTTTATTTTCTTAAGCATATCAAAAAATTAGTATTCTCATTCCATAAATGACCAATCAAGAGTGATTCAATTGAACTATTTTATGCGTAGTGCTTCAAACTTTTTAGATCAACTTTTTGCTTTGCAAATTCATAAATCAGTTTTATCTTTTGACAGAAGTATCATCAGGTTCACCAGGTTCATCAAACGCATCAGGTTGATCAGATCAAAGGGATTTGATTGATTCGAACCTTCCATATTTACACAATTATGCGACCCCACCAACGCAAACTAATACCCAACTTGCAGCAATAAATAATCAGCTTTCTCGTAGAAAATTTCGTATATATCGTGGACGTCGTCTTCGGGGATCTAGTTTATTTTAAAAATTCGTTATTGCGCCTAACTATCGAGAAACTCATTCAAATTCACAAATTCAACCAACAATACTCCACGAGACTCCCATAAATCGGCAACACTACCATCCATACATCCGCAATGATAATCCACACAATAATTCCCAACATAGAGTTACAGTATTGAATGATGAACATCCCTCTCATCAACCACAAACGGACCATCTGCCTCCTGTAAATAACAACAGTCCTCGCCTAAACCATACCGACAATAATGATCTGCAGACTAATGAAAAATTTACTCCACGTTATTATGAATTTTTCCCTTCTCATTCTCAACAATGAAGATAAATATGCAATTGTATATTTTGATTTAAAGAAAAAGGTAACGACACGTGTGCGTATGGTAATCGCCAACTTTAATAAATCGTTTTTCTCAAATATCTGTTTTTTGCAGTTGAAATTATTTTCTTTGGTGTAATATTTCTTAAAATATAGACATTATTTAGGCTCAATTATATGTATTATATTTCCTGTTTGATAATTATTTACTTTGATGTATAATATAAAAATTATCAACCTTTTTTTCGATAATTGATTTTTGTCCAGGTTTCTGTTTCTTCACGCAATTATAACTTTCTACTCACTTTTATAAACTTTTTATAAAAACGTTTGTAATTATCTAAAAAAAAAACGAAAATAATCCTTTTTGTCGAATCGAATTTCAGAACGAAACAATATAAGAAGAACTATATTGTATTGAAAGAAAAGTGAATAGATTTAAGATTTCATAATGTTAAATATTGAAAGATTTTAATTAAGAAGTGTCTACAAGTACCAAAAAATGTAAAATTTATATAATTGACATTAAAACTTTATTACGATTAAAAAATTTTGATTATTAATTAATTATAATAATTATAAATTTTTTAATGTTAAAATGCTAATAATTCGAGCTGGAGATTAGGCTGGATGGGTGGAAGGATTTTCTCTCACACCCTACACCTTTCTTGCTCGAAAACAACCAACCTCTGTTATTTTTGGCAATTTGATCAATATTTTTTCAAATTGACCTTAAAAATGCCATTTCAGAATATTTTCGAGTTTATATTTGTAATAAGCACCTTGAAATCCGTTTGTATTGATATGTTTTATACGAAGAAGAACAAAATTAGCTATAAAAATTATTTTTACAGATTATTAATTTTTTGGAGGGTTTTGTGCTAGGGGATAGGGATTCTTTGAATTGTTTTAAAACCATTTTCTCCAAAGTTAGTCATAGTTATTAAAGTAAACAATTACTTTCTTCTTTGTTTATTATAATATTACATATTTTTGTTCTGTAAATCGATCAACATTAACCCATATCTCCGTTAATTAGAAATTAAAATGGGATTTCAAATGGGGAAAGATCAGTTTTTGAACAAATAAAAAAAAGTACTCCTTGACTTTTGTAAATTAAAGCTTAATTACTTTTTAAGAAATGTTCAAAGAATATTTTTCACCCAATAACTTTCAATTTTGATCCCCTAAACCCCCTTTATTGTTCCCGAAAAATGCCCTGAAAAATGAAAAATGGAAGTCTTTTGTCAAATTCATGCTCTAGCCGGCATTAAAAAAAAATTAACATGCATTATTTTTACTACCTAAGTGACAAGTATCCAAATATTACTAATATACTTTTTAATTGTGCAACCCATTTTTATTAGTGCAAACAATTTTTCCATTAAGTCGTGAATATATACTATTTTACGGAATAAATGATACAGTTAATTATACCAAAAATAATATTTCTTGCTGAACATATTTTGCAGTTGTTTAAACAATTTCTGTTTTTATCATTCTGTATCCACTAAATCGTGAAATTGTATTATTTTCTGGAATTAATCACTCTAACGAAAGTAAGTACTCTTTTTTTTTATGTTACGATATTTTGTGAACATTTTAATAATTTTCATTTGTTTAAACCACTTTTTTCACTGTGAATCCTAAGAAGGTATTAATTTGCAAATTAAATGACACATTTAATTGATGTAAGTAGTAATAATTTATGTGAAATGCAGTTCGTAATTATTTAAACAATTACTAAAACTTGCTCCTATTAATTGAATAGGTAAGGAAAATTCTCTTTTTTTCGAATTTCTTACACTACTTCGCATATTATTTAGTATTTTGTAGGCTAAGCTAAACTGATATGAAAAAATATCTGTCGCTAAAGTAACTAAAAAAATGGTTTGAAGAAACGATTATTGTTTAAACATTTAGGATGTAAGTACCGAGATAAGAAAATACTGAATAATATGCAACCTAATTTAAGAGATTTGAAAAATCTAGAATTTTCCCCATCTCTCCTATGAAAAGAAGCAAGGGAATGATTGTTGATTGTTTAAATAATTGAAAACAGTCTTTGACAAAAAATATCAATGTTAACATTCATTAATTGGGTCATTAGTTCCAGAAAATAGTAACTTTTCAAGAGTTGTAGGGAAAAAATTGTTTAAATAAATTAAAATTGTTTAAATAATTACAAAGTTTAAAAAACATAACTCTTAACATTAATTAACTGGAAAATTATTCATCAAAGAAATAAAAATTTCTTAGGTATTTGCCGAATATGCTTTTTAAAAAATATATTACTCTCAACAATCGTTAATTGTGTCAATAATTCCAGAAAATAATAGATTTACATGATTTACAGAAGAAAAAATTGTATAAATAACTGTAAAATATCTTAAATAATAAATATCTCTTGTGACATTCATAAACTGTATAATTCGTCTCGATAAATTATAATTATTTACGATCCACAAACAGTTTTAAGTTATTAATAATTGTTTAAAAATTATTCTTCATCATGAATGTTGCATAAAACTGCTATTTTGTATTTTTCAGGGCATTTGCCGGGAACAATACAAGAGGTTAGGGGGGGGGGGGGGGGG
>NC_046659.1:67858441-67860387 GCF_010883055.1 Belonocnema kinseyi
GGTCAAAAATAAAAGTTATTGAATAAAAATTACTCATAAAATATCCCATAAAAAGTAACTAAACTTTAATCTGAAAAAAATAAAGAGCAAGTGCATATTTTTTCATTTTTTGGAAAAATAGTTTTTCCCATTTAAAATCCCATGTTGAATTCTAAAGACCAGGAACACGGATTAATGTCGACTAATTTTAAAAATGAAATTTCTGTATATTTCCAGGGAACTAACGAATTTGGGTGAATAAATCACCAGAAATAAACAGTTGTTTTATTGGACCACCCTGATTTGTCATACCAAATTTATATTGCACATTTTTCAAAATTGCTTTCCGTCTGCCTGATTAAATTGTAGAGAATTCAAAGGCTGCATTTTTGAACAGCTTTCATTAAGTGTTGCGCACTATACGCATGTATCACAAAGAATTTTGCGAATTTTTATTTCGAAGTATTCCCGATTTTTTCGAGAAAAAATACATTCTCTAATTATTTGTTTTGTGACTTTCGAGATTCTTTCATCTGTTTTATACACATGAATGCTAGCTTTTCTTGGAAAAATCTATAAAAATTAGAACTCTTGATGTAGCGTATATTTTTCTTGATCATGCTAAAAAATACCTCGCTAAATTCAGCATTTTATCGATCCTTTTGCATATTATTTATGATATTTTCAATCAAGTTGAATAAAATACAATTAAACACGAATGAACTAAAAGAAAAAAGTAACAATTAAGTTTAAAACATACTAGATATCTGTTAAGTAATCTTGGCGAAGGAACAAGTTCATGTTATTACTTATTACTGATCTTAGTTCACACTAGTCAATTAAAAGTTTTCGTCAAACGAGGCAAACTACTTGGAAGATTCCTAGGTCAACCAATCAACTAGAGCAATACCATCTGGAGATGCTCGAGGGGATGCCTCATCCTCTTTAAAGATTGTAGAGCAAGGACTCTAAAAGAAATTCCGGTCAAGTTCTTGGAGAAATCAATTTCAACGTCAAGACTTGCAATTAATTTTAACTAAATTCTCAAGATTTTTTCCAATTAAATTTCAAGTATCATGCCTTTAAAAAAATTGAAAAAATTTCGAATACGCTAGAAAGCAAAAAGGCAATCTAATGTACTCGTATGAAACAAGATTTTTTATATCATTTGTATAGTGTGTTTTACATTATTCTATACTGTTAGTATAGCAGGTAAGTGTAATAACTAAATTAATTATTCTTTCAATTTCAGAATAAAATTTTGCAATTAAATATATTTTGTTAAAAATCAAATCAAGCAACTCATTCAACAGCATTATGTTTCTATGATATTAAAATTAAAAATTATACTTTGTTATATGTAGTACTAATGATGTAAAAAATCCTGTTTTCTACATAAATGTGACTTTTTTACACCTAACTTTTTACACAATGAAAAAAAGCCTACTGGAAATGGGGTTTGGGTGTATTTTTTACTGGCTACATAATGAAAAGAAGGGTTGCTGCAAATGGGATATGGTTCTATTTTCACTTTTAACGCATTGTATAGAAAAGCTACTGGAAAAGGAGTTGGGGCGTATTCCTATTTAGCCCTATCTTTTTTTTAGATATGACCTCTTTAAAAAAACTCTCCATCCTATTATGATCCTTTTCTTGTATCCTTCCGGATGAAAAGGACTATCGGAAATAGGTCATGGTTGTATTTTAACTTTTTAAAGAATGAAGAAAAAAGTTACTGGAAATGGGATATGGGTGTATTTTTGCTTTTCATATAATAATAAGAGTGGCAGCTGGAAATGGGTTTAGGTCGTGTTCCTAATTATCCATATCTTTATTCAGGTATAAAGGTATAATTCAGGTATATTCAGGTATGTATGTATGTATGTATGTATGTATGTATGTATGTATGTATGTATGTATGTATGTATGTATGTATGTATGTATGTATGTATGTATGTATGTATGTA
>NC_046659.1:67860487-67872930 GCF_010883055.1 Belonocnema kinseyi
GTGTGTGTGTATGCATGTATGAATGTATGGATGCATGTATGTTCTGTATATGTATGTGAACACGATAACTTTCGAAAGAATTAATCTATTAAATTACCCTTTGGCACACTCGTTTAGTGTCCTAAACTAAAGGTCAAGTTCGTTAGCCAGCCATTTTGGATTAAAATTCAAAAAGTGGGCATATTTTGAATATTTTTGAGACGACTTTTTTAAAAATTCCCAAATTCTCTGTACGGTTATTTATAGTATTCAAAAAGTTGAACAATTTATCCTAATGACTTTTTTTGAAAAATCAAAAATTATCAGAGTTAGAGCATTTTCAAAATCCAAAAAAACAAACTGAAATGAATATTTTAAGCCAAACAACGCATGATATGAAAAAAAGCCAAGAGAAGAAAACCCTTTCTTTTTAAAAGGCGTAAAAGATTATAATAACAACTTTTTTAATTTGGTCGAAAAGTTGAACATTCCAAATTTGATCGTACGAAAAATAATGAAAATTAAAAAAATTCCATTTTTTGGTCAAAATATGCAAAATACGAAAAAAAAATAAAAGAGCTCAAATTGCGCACCCTGGGAAGAACTACAAATTTATAATGAATCACTTTTCGATATAAGCTACGAAAAAAATGAGACAAAAATTGTTCATCCAAAAAAGAGCTATAATTTTTGATAGGACACGTAGCTTTTGCTTTAGTCGTAAAAAATATCATTTAAAATAAAAATATTAAATTTGTTCGAAAAAACGACACAAGGCACGAACTTAAATTACCAGACAAAAGTTGTTCGCCTAAAAAGATCTATAAATTTATTATTAATCATTTTTACATTGGACGAGTAGATCTTCTTTTAATCGTAAAAAACAACATTGAAAATAAAAAATTGTAAAAACAAGGAAATAAGAATTAGTATGATTCAATTTTTATGCATATCATGAATATTAATGATATACATTTTTTGAAATGATGCATGTTTCAGAGCAGCTTAGAATACAATTTAAAGCAAAATAAGAAACAAATACAAAAATAATCATAATAAATACAATTTACTTTTTATATTGCAATTTTTTAATTAGTAATCCCAGACAGAATTACATAAAAATGTATTATAATTGATACAAAAGTGTTATGTATAATATAGAAAAGTTTACATGTTGGATAAAATCGAGTGCGAAGCACGAGATACGTGATGAGAATGTGTTCGTTAAAGCCAAAAGAGTTCTAACAAAAGAGAGATCAAAATTACAAAATTACAGTTGTCGGTCCGTTCACCTTTGATTTTAAAAGGTCTGTGCCCGAGTGTGGAAGAAATGCAAAGACCAAGTGCGGAGTGCGATTGCCATCAGTCGCATGCCGTAGGTGCGCTCAAACTCTTTTTTAACGAAAGAGAATTCACAATTACAAAATTACAGTGGTGGATGTTTTGAGTCTTAATTTTAAAATGTTTGCGCAAGAATGTGCGAAAATATAAAGACCGAGCGCGTAGCGCTAAGTAAATATATAATCGAGCGCGAATGGGTGTATTTTTACGTTTTACTCAATGGAAAAAAAGTCAATTGGAAAAAGGATGAGGGTGTGTTCCTGTTTAGCCCTATTTCCAGATATGGAATTTTTAACAAATAACGCTTAATTCTATAATATTACTTGTTCTACCTTTTGGGTTAAGAGGGACTACTGTGAAATGGGTTATAGTTATATTTTCCCTGTTCACACGACGAAAAGAAAATTCACTGGGCCTGGTCACTTTTCACAAAATTATAAGAACGGCTACTGGAAAAGGGGTTAGGACGTATTCCTACTTAGACTTTTTCAGATATAACGAAAACTACCACTTGGAAATGGAGTGTGGTTGTTTTTTTTTACTTTTTGAATAATGGAATTAACGGTTACTGGAAATGGGATATGGTTATATTTCCGCATAAAAAACACAACAGACAAATTTCAAAACTTAGGTCTTCTTTTGGTTGCGCGTATTCGACTAAAAACCGAGGCTTTAAGATATAAAATTGAAATTCTTAGGATCTTTTGAAAGTACAATTCAGTTTGAATTTATGAGAATTTTTCATCGTTAATGATGATGTAATTTTGATTAGATTTGATTTAATTATAAAGCGAGAGAAATTATCTAATTAGTTACGATGATCTTGAGTAGGCATTTCATAGAAATTATTCATTAGAATCAGAAGCAACAGTGTGGTGAGTCTGACTCTTGAAGGGTTTCTCTCCTGTCTTGATTTGTCGACTATTTAGCTTCAGGAGATCTCTAGTGTAACAAAGTTTCAATTGGTTTATAGGCAAGTTGCTTGGCCCTATTCCAAAGTCATAGATCTGTGTTTAACAGGATTTTGACTAAGTGATGAGGTTGAAGCTGTTTTGTTTACAGTTAAGGCAAAGTATAGAAACAGTAGATTACAATACAAGACGTGTTCAATAAAAAATGTTTTTTAAATTCAATGTCAGTCTTTTCTGAATTTTTACAGATAAATATTGTATCTTCAATAACCAACAGTGTTATGCTAATATAAAAATATTGAAGGAATTAATTTAAAAAAGAGATGACCTATAAAGGAACGATTTCTTTTAGACAGCTCAAAATCTCATATGGAAGTACTGTACAGAAAAATATCGATTTTGTACAAATAAAACTTGTACATCAAAATCTGTAAAATCGTTTGAAATGCTACTGAACTCTTCGACATCCCTTGAAGTTTATTTAATATCTTAAAATTCTCTGGAGCCTTTCAAAATAACTTAAAATCTTTGAAATAGATATACTGAAAGTTTTATAATTCCTTTATATCCTTTGATAACGTTCAAATCCGTAGAAATCCCTTGAAATAAAATTTATTTTATTTCCTAAAATTATCTGAAAATTTGCTAAAATTCCTTAAGAGCATGTGACCGTCAATCACATGACCAATTACAGGTCATTTCTCCGGCGGCTTTATAATTAGAAAAATAAATATGTGGTGCTGAAATTTAAAAAAAAGGTTTTTAAATACATAAGGGCATGTCTGTCTGCCCCATTTGAGTTACTGTACTTTGTTCTAATTGTGCAATTTTATTAATTTTTACTCGGAATGAAACTGAAAACTTGTTTTTAGTGCCCTGTTTACAATCGAGTTAATAAAATTCCATTATTTAAACAAAATGAGAATTCAAATGGACCAGGCAGACATACCTTTATATATTTAAAACCATTTTCCACAATTCCAGCACAATTTACTCATTTCTCTAATCATGAAGCCTGAAACTAAACTTATTCAATAAAATTCTCTACAAAATAGCAGTTCAATGCTCTGAAAATATTAAAAATTTTTTTTAATTTTTTGAGAATTAATAAAAATTCTTTACATCTTGTCAAATTTCTTTAAATGCCTTAAAATCTCTTGAAATGCTTGGAATCGCTAGATACTCCTTATAATCGAACATAAAATATTTGTAAATACTAACAAATTCTTCGAAATCCCTTGAAATTTTCTAAATATCTAGAAATTCTTCGGAATATGTTGAAATAGATAGAAATATTCCAAATGTTTTAAAAGCTACTAAATGCTTTGAAATAATTACAGGTCCTATAGCATCCTCTAAATCATGTGAAATTCTTCGAAATATCGCGAAATGATACAAAATTCTTTGACATTCTTTAACATTTTTGGGATCCACGGAACATTCTTTGGAATATTTTAGAAATATATAATTGTAAGAGTAAGATTTAATGAACAAAAATCATTTAGGATCCTTTGAATGTAAATTCAACTAATCTCATTCATTAAATTTCTTTGAAAAAACCCGTTCAAATACAGTAAAATTCTTCTATAGCGCCGATTTTGGGGCTGACGGTGGGCGGGAACTAACTCATAATAGCTCCCTCTGCTTTTGTTTTTTCACGGCTGAGTGCTCGCTTGAGTGACAACCGCAGGCCCGCGCACCCCCCACAGCTCCTGTTACACTTACCTGTGGCGCGGCGTCGATTCTCGAAAGGGCTATAGAAGGGAGGGCTATTGAAGGGTTTCAATATAGTTAGAGATGTTTGAAATCCCTCGAAATCCTTTAAATTCTTAGAGATGAAATGAAATCGTTTCAATCTTGTAAAATTTGTTAAGCCTAAGAAATTCATTATAAGAAAATGATTATAGGCCTATACTAAATTCCCTATAATGCAATCTGAGGCCTACCTTATTTCTTACACCAAAGAATATTTCTTTGAGTTTCATGTTCTAAAAATTATCTTACATGAATTTCGATGAATAATAAAAACTTTCTCTTTTTTGTTCCAGGTGAGTCCAAGTTCCTAAAGGTTCCATGGCAGGTTTGGTACACTATTTTTTCTAACATTAAAAAATTGGATCTTGTTGAATTAGAAAAAGTAGAAGTTCACCTATTATTCAGAAACTAATTCTAATGCACACTCCAATTCAATTTCGACAGAACTTTATGGAATTTGTATAGAATTTCTGTGGAATTTCCTAAAATATACTAATACTGGAAAATTTGCAGAATTTTAATAAAAATTTCATTTGAATTCTAGACTAACTCTAAGGAAATTTAAAATAGATAAAACAAAAATTATAAAAGATAAACGTTTGAAACATTTAATGGAAATTGCAGGGAACTGTACGATATATATTAAATGAACATTCTAGTAAAAATGAAAATTGAATACAATGACCTTCACAGGTTAAGGGCATGTGGTACTCAGAAAATTGTCGATTTTAACAGTTTTAGGTTCCCCGGCTTTTTTTCTAGAATAATAAATATTTTGTCTTAAAAGTTTAGGAAATGATAGCGAACATGATAAAGGACGTCCCCGCATACTTTTTCGTGGGTTAATTCAAAAAAGTTTGAATTTAGCACAATGTGATTAATTTGCATAGCGCTTAGGAAATAGTATCGATTTTTTTAGTGTTAGATTACCCCGGCTTTTTTTCTAGATACGAAATATTTTGCCTTCAAAATCTGGGAAATGATAGCGAACATGCTAACGGACGCCCCCACACACTTTTCTTGTGTTTTTTTATCAAAAACTTTTTGATATTGCTAACAATGTGCGTGTATATTTCGAAGTTATGTGTGTTACAATTCACCCGAGCGATGCTTCCAAACTACACAATATTTTTGGCCGAAAACTTTGGACTTACAAATAAACATAGTAACTGGTCTCCCGGAACTAACCTTGTTTGCAGGCAATCAAGAAAGTTTATTTCATAAATAATTTTTTTTGTTATTATATCCCTCAAAAAAAGTCCGGGATGTTCGTTATAATATTTTATAGCATCTCCGAACTCATTTTTTAAAAATTTCATTTTTGTGGAAAAAAATCCGGGGAAACTGTAAGTAGCACATGCCCTTAATTGCAGAGTGATTTGAACTGAAACTCAGAAATATTTAGAGAATCACTATGAAAATGTCTCAGGAAGCCAGTTATAATAATTAAACAGAATTACAAGTTGCATTTCTGGTGGATTATTGAACAACTTTATTAATAGAACGATTCTGCATTTTTCTCAGAAATTGAGGTTCATTCTAATTTAAAATCTGAGACAGAAACTGGAGAAGAGATTCTTAATTTGAATATAATGTGAAAGATAATATTAATTTTTTTCTAATTGAGCAATACTTTGTCGATCAATAAAAATAATATTTCTTTAGTTTGTTGATTTTCAAAGCTAAGCATATTTTTTAATGAAATGATTTCTTTTCATTTGCTTTTTGCTAGAAGGGAATTAGATTACCTCCATTTTAGATAAGCTTAATGTTTGCAATTGATTCAGTTTTCTTCGAAAACAGCAATTAGATTTAATTAACCAATAGATTTTTTGTTTTAGGATAAATTTTTTTTTTATTTTGCAGGATCTCTCAGAGATGAAAAATGTTATTTTTTACATAAAATTAGGCGGCACGTGTTGTTCCGATTTGAGAATTTTTTTTTTTAAGTTACAAGTATTTGATTTTTTATGTCTATTTAAAAAAATACACAAATTTGTCTATAAGGTTCTATAGTTTTTTGACTCATTCAGATATTCTAAATTTCTTTTTCGGATTCCGGTGAGATTTATTCGCCACAAGAAATCCGTCAGAAAATTGGAATCAAGTTCGAAATAAACAAAATGGCAGAGATTTGTTTAAAAATATAAAAAGTCAACTTAAAAAAAAAATATATTTTTTTTTTAATTTGGGTCCTAAACTTTACTTTTTATAATGAACACTTCGTGTGTCACTTATATATGCGAACTAAACAATATTTGAGGCCAGAAGAAATTTTTATTAGGAAATATAGTTTTCTCATTTTTCTCGTAAAAAATGAAAGATTGAACAAAAGAGCAAGATTATTTTTTATCTTTCATTGTTTCCAAGGAAAATGGGAGAATTACGTAGATTGTATGATTAAAAATTCTCCTGGTCAACTTTTTACCAAAAATCTCCAAAAAATGTAAGTGTGTAACTTATTTTTTAAATGGACTTTTTAAATGGTCATCTGTTTGAAGCGAAAGGCCGTATGGAAGAGATCACATGTCAAATGTCAGAGTTTAAAAATAAAGGATGAGAGGTCAGAGATAAAAGGTGATAGTTTAGAGATCAAAGCTGAAAGATAAAAATTCAAATGCCAAAGGTTAAATGTCAATGCAGAGAGGTCTCATCGTGTCTGTTAGAGGTCGGGTGTTAAAAGTAAAATGCCAAAGTTGATAGTTCGTAGATGATAACGGTCTCTATTTAGTTTCCATCTGCCATCTCCCCGTCCCCTGTCTAACTTCTAAGTTTTTATTTGATCCAAAATGTTAAATTATCTCACAAATAGGAATTTAGACGTAACCCTCACTCCCGTATCAACCTATATCATCATTGGCTGATTATCCGGAAAACCTAAATCCATTTAGCACACCCCAAGATGGAATGAAAAAAAGAGAGCATAAGACGATAAATGACGAAGGCCTCGGAATTTCCCTGGTAAATAGGGAATGACTTTTTGCTTTTTTGCTCCAATGCAAGACGCCCTTACGATCTGTCAATAATGGCGGAAATAGCCCGAGTCCGGTTGGCGATAACGGATGTGAAAGGCACCCCCAGATAAGGGTGGCAGAGGTACAAGAGGATAGTAATCGATCTTAAGGCTTCCTTCCCGCAGACATCCTCCTTCAGCCGTGGTAAGAGTCCCCTTCGGGGATTTGCGAAGGAGAAGTTTCAAAAGAGAGATGTAAGAATATGGATGGGCAGGTATAAGTCGACGTCGTCCTCGATGTCGTCGCCTTCTTCGTCATCTCGCTTTTTATAGATGTACTCTGCTTTTATACACACAAGGGTGCTGTATTTACGGCCTCGCGGTAAGAAACTTGGGGGTGGAGGTTGCCGGTGGAACGGTTGCTGATGCTCAGGGAAGAAGAGCATATCGAATTACGAGGAATATGGTAAATAACTTTTCTAAAAAGCACAAGGGCTGCAAAGGGTCGCTATTCTCCACGGCAAGTACACACGCCCTCTGTGCTATGCTCACTCTCAGAATAGAGATGTAGGTACCACGCGATTTCTACTTGTGAGGTGCATTTAAAATACCGTTTCTGTAAGCGGATCTAGTTATTTCCGTATACCTCGTGCTTTCAAGGAAAACGAGTGCCGAAACGAACTGAATATTTTTATGAAAACGAGGGGTTGGGGGAGAATTGACGTTCAGATTAGGGAGTTGGTTCTGATTCTTTCGTGGAGTGTATATACGTTTTAGAGAAATGGGAATTTACTTTAGAGCGAAAAAGCATTCTGTAAAACTGATTTCACTATCTATAAATGAAGCAAAAGTCCACTCCTAAGCCGAAGTATTTCCAAATTGAGTACAAAAACGTTCGATTAAAAAAATTATCCAGGTTCGAGAAAATGGATGTGGAAGTTGACAATCTCAAAGAGGCACTATCCTGAAATTCGAGCAGGGTAGGTTATAGATTGCGACAAAAAATTAAATGTTTATATAAAATTAGAAACAAAGTTGTACTGTCAACATGTTAATAATCTGAATATGGGTAAATCAAGTTTCAAATAAAAAAGTTAGCCAAGTCGGCTTTGAATACCGATTGAAAAGTTTGAGATTTTCAATTAAGAACTCTTCCAATATCAGAATGATTTAAATTTGGAGGCCCAGTTATTCTAGAACGGTTTTACTTTTAAATCTTAAATATGATGCATTAATTTTGTACGTTTTAAGATGGAAAGTAAACAATTTCAAAATAATTTTTATGACGTTTTAAATTCAAACATTTTTTAATTTTAAAGCCACGAGTATAAGACTACCTACTCCTTAATCACTACTCGAGTTTTTAAATCTTAGTTACATAAGAGTTAAAAACTTTTGCTGGAATAGGTTAGAATCCAAGAAAAAAATGCAATGAAGTGAACCTAGTATCAAGGCATTTCTTTAATTTTTAAGACAAGTTATTTAAAAAAATAGAGAAAAATCTAATGTTTTCCTAAATCTCAAATTGCATCTAAATGAATGAATAATTTTTAATGTTTATGGGTTGATTGTACAGGTAAACTCATATAGAATTACAAAAACATAATAACATAAATGTAAAATTTTTAATTGTTAAACTTCGATTACATTTTGAACGTTTGGTACCAAATTTATAAAAATTTCTAAACATGTATATAAAAATCATTCAATTTGATCATTTCTAATTTGTAAGTGTCGAATTTTTAATCTTCCTCATTCGAAGATTGTTTAATTTCGAAGGCTTTTAATTTGAATTTATATGATCTTGTAGGCTTCAATCAATGTATTACATGCCGCTTGTATAATTTATTAGCTTTTAAATTCTTTGAAATTCAATATGAATAATTAGAAATCGAAGAATGGGCTTAAAAGGGGCAAAATACGTGGAAAGCGGTATACGTAAAATCTTGAGTTTTGTAAATGATATTGCTTTTTCTAGTAAACTGGCACACAGCAAATATTTGCATTTCCTTACTTTCTATTTCTTTCTTTGAAAGAAAAGCCGTTGTCACATGTCTCGTTTTTTATAATTCAACCATTTATTTTATCATTATGCGAGAAGAGTATTGTTTCAACTGAAAAGCATTTGAAACACAAAATATTTAAGAAAAAAACAATAAACAG
This sequence comes from Belonocnema kinseyi, assembly GCF_010883055.1. Lineage (NCBI taxonomy): Eukaryota > Metazoa > Arthropoda > Insecta > Hymenoptera > Cynipidae > Belonocnema > Belonocnema kinseyi. Next base: position 67,869,590 of record NC_046659.1, read on the forward strand.
GAAATTTGTACAATATTCTTGAAAAATGTCTAAAATTCCCAAATACATTTTTTATTATGCGAGAAGAAACATAAAAATAATTTTTAATTCAAGCTTTAGGGGCTTTCAGAAATAGCAGTTTGTAAAAGCATTTGTGCTTTATTTGAAGCACGTGCTGAAATGAACTGAATATTTTCATGAAAACGAGGGGTGAACGAAAAGAATTGGTGTCGGAGATTAGCGATTCAGGTTCTGATTTTAGAGATTTTTTGCTTGAGTTGGTAGAATTTCAGGGGGAAATATCTTTAAGGCGTATCCATTTGGAAAAAAGAGGAATTATCAGAGAAATTTAATATGGTATAATCGATCTTAACATTTTCATTATTTTCCTAAAGAATTATTTGTATTTAATATTTGAACATTACTTTATATATTCAACCATAAATTATTAAAATCGTTTTCAATTTCAATTTTTTGGAAGGAATTAAGTTTGATTTAAATCTTGATTATAACTTATAGACCAATTTGTACAGATTTCATTTTATTCCAATTCGGAGAGGTTTCATCTCGCATAAACTTGAACAATTATATTATGCTGTGCACCAAATGAACAAAATGCCAATTTTCTGAACAAAAAATATTTTTAAATATCGTTTGAGTATAAAAGTGACTTAATTTAAATTAATTAAAAAGTATATTACATTTCATTTTCAGGATTAGTTTTAAATCATGTTTTAGATTAGGTGTTTTTAAGGGAATCTTATCTTCTTTCAATTATTTCTTTTAGAGTCCTGTTTCTCTCTTTATTTCTTTTCATTTATACGAGCCAAGGGAAGGATTTCATCACAGTCTGTTGGTTAGGGTGAAGTATAGAATTGATTCAAATAGGGTCGGCCCAAAACTCCCCATCGATTGAGAATTTAAGCTGTTACCCAAAATTAATCCAAAATAGATTTTTTTAAAACCCTATTCTCTATTTGAGTTTTGATGTTATGTTGTCAACTAGTGAAGTAAAACGGTTTTTTGTGGGCGAGATAACGGTTTTTGATCTAACCATCTGAACTAAAATGGTTATATAGTATTTAGCGGTTAAAAAAGGTCCTCAACCTGTTTCCTCCCATTTTGGTTTAGACAAGTATATCAACAAATCATAATTTTTAAACGATTTATTTCACGGAGAGACTGTTGATATCAATATTTGATTCATTCTATATGTATAATTAAAATAAAATATAACAATTTAGGGATAATCGGGATTCTTCTATAATGATTCTTACTATGATAAGAGATGATGATATTTCTTTATGGATTATTATAAACTTAAGCGAGCAAAAATTAGTATTCACTTTCAGAAAAGGTGTTATTTACTGTATGAAAATGGTGAGTGTGAAAAAGTGATAATGGTCAATAACAAGTTTTGTAAAACTTTTAGTCAAAAGTCAGAATTTCAAGTAACATAAGTTGTAAGAAATGTAAGAAATTTTAGTATTCTTCAATAAGAATGTGTATTGAAATGAGTACCACGAGTGATATCTGCAACAGGGATTTGCGAGAATTCTAAAAGACTATACTAAAAACGCCCGAAGGTTTCCGAGCTATTCCGTCTATAGTCGAACTCGCGACGATCACACCATCTGACCGACTGTACTGGGCCAATGTTCGTAACTAGTGAAATTTAAATTAAAGTTAATACTAATTTTAATTTGGAAATTTTTTATTTAGACACTCAATAATTGAACAATATAAAATAGAAGCTTTTAACACTTTTCAATTAAGTTCAATTAAACTGCGAAACCTAAACCTTCACACTTTGATAAATTGAATTGTACAAAGATCTCTGGTATCTATCTTTTTAACTTCTCTAAATTAACAGTTATCCTAAACTTTAACTCCCATTAATACAAGTGTAACGGGGCGCGCGACGGTTGAATCTCGCGCTTCGCGCTCGGATATTTATTCTTTGCATTTCGAATGCTTGAAACAAACTTAATCAAAAAGATCTCTTTTAGATGTCAGTATTTATATGCGTCTTCATATTCTGAATTGTCTACTTCATTAAGTATAGTCAAAGATTAAGTTTCTCAAAGCTCTGTAGGCTTTAAGGTACACATTCTCATCGTGAAACTCGCGCTGCGCGCTCGATTTCCGACAGATATTTGTAAACAGGTTTTGTTGGATTTTTTTCTCGTAACTTTCGTCGTTTTTCCACGCATTTTTTTTAGTTTATTTTTTTCAGCGTTATTTTTCACGAATAAAACAAAAAGTAAGCATCCTATCAAGAAGTGATTTTTAATGAAATTTTAGATCTTTATTGGGATAACCATTTTTGTTAATTCACCTTTTTTCGTATCCTACATAGTTTGTCCACAAAATGGAATTTTTAATTTTCCATTATTTTTTGTGCAATCAAAATTTGAATTTTTGATTTTTGGAGAAAATCCAAAAATTGGCTACGATAATCTTTTAGGGCTTTCAAAAAGAAATGTTTTTCTTCATCTGACTTTTTTTCATATCGTGCGATTTTCGGCTTCAAATTTTGATTTTCATTTAATTAAAAAAATTTTGAAAACGCTATAACTCTGAGAATTTTTTTTCATCGAAAAAAGTCATAAGGATAAATTGTTTGTTTTTTTAATACTATAAATATCCGTGCATAGAATTTTTAAATTCATAAAAAAAGTGACCTCAAAAATGTTCAAAATGCGCTCACTTTTTGAATTTTTATCAAAAATGGCTGGTTCACGAACTCGTCCTTTCTTTTAGGACCTAAAAAAGTGTACCAAAGATGAATTTGATTCGTTCATTTTTTCGAGAGTTATCGTGTTTACGGACGGACGGACGGGCAGACAGACGCCATCGTGAAAACCTGATTTTCGGATTCAGGGGGTCTTGAAACGTGGAGATCCGTTGAAAAAGTGTGATGTCAAATTTCCGACAATTCTAATACTTTCTCAATCATAAATGATGAGAATGCAAAAATTTTTCTTGGAAAATATAGAATGCAATGAATTTAGATCAATTAAATTTATAAGTTAAGACTGATTCGCACAGTCGTATTGATAAATCCATTTAGTCAGTTGGTTTTAAAGGATAAAACATCTAATTTGTATGTTTAATCAAAAATAAATTAATATCTTTTAAATTAATTGCAAAACACAAAAAAAATATGATCGACCCTAATGTCAATCAAAAATTCGTCTTCACTGTTATGATATTTGGGTCAGTTAAAAAACGATATCTTCCAAAAAAAGAACAAAGATACCATCTAATTATATCCAAAAATAAGTGCATCTTCCTATTTAAAAAAACTTAAAAAAAACTAATTTCCTTCCAGTTGTATGACAACCATAACAATAAAAAAA
>NC_046659.1:67873030-67889174 GCF_010883055.1 Belonocnema kinseyi
TCTCCTAATTAAAAGAAAAACGAAAATGAAAAATTCTTTCTTCAAACAAAATAGAAATCGTAAATATAAAAAATTTCCTCTTCCAATTAAAGAATAAACTTAGTTAACTACCATTTAACCATTTACAAATAGATAACGGAAGTTTTTTTTAGTATTATGTATTACTTTTTAAGGGATATAGGGTCATAATTGCTTTAAAAAATGTTACATTTAATACTTAAGTGGCTCATTATTCACGAAAATTATAGCATGGAAAAACCTATAGATACCTGGCAACATCCTAGAATTGTCAGGGAATTTTTTTACAGAATTTGAGTAGAGGCCCTGAGATAATTCTAAGCATTATATTTTTTAATATTTGTATTGATATCTTTCAACATATTAAATATATAAAGAATATACCGATTATTAGTATAAATTACCGTGATTCTTTCCCAAATGAGCTAATTATTACTTTTACATTTTATAAAATAAAAAACCCGAAACTCCAGAACTGTCGCTTAATACATAAAAATATATTTTTTTAATTATTCTGTCTGTTAGTCTGTAGATGCTTAGTTTGTTAGCACGATAACTTTCGAAAGAGTTTACAGCTTGTCTTGGCCTTTGGTATATTTTTGAGTGTCTTAAACTAAAGGTCAAGTTCTTTAGCCAGCCATTTTGGATAAAAAATCATAAAGTGAGCGCATTGGAAACATTTTTGAGACAACTTTTTTTTAAGATTCAAACATTCTCTGTACGGATATATACAGTATTCAAAAAGACGAACAATTTATCCTAATGATGATTGGAAACTTCAAGCACATGCAAAATACGGAAAAAGACGAGAAGACAGAAATTGTCGATTTGAAAAAGATGTATAAATTTGTTAAGAATCGCTCTTGAATTAATCGTGAAATTAATCTCTTTTAATCGTGAAAAACATAATAATAGAGAGTAAAAAAATAAAATAAAATCCGTCTGCGGCGTGGGAAAATTCTCATCACAACTTTCGTCTTTTAATTTCTTGTTTATCTCGTGTGTGGGTTTTCAAAAAAATTAATTTTTTTATGCTTAAAAAAATAGCAAATCAGAAAATGTACTTGTAAAATAGGTGACAAATATAAGGAACAAGTGTCAAATATTTGCTGGAAGATAATATCAACTGCTGATATCATCCTTAATTTTGACGTGTTGAAAAGAAAAGAAGAGACGATATTTTGTCTACCATAATTTATTTGTTTAAAGTGTATACAGCGCGGGTGAGAAGACAACTGATATTCCCTGAGAATTTTTGAGAGATCGAAGGTGCAGAATGCACTTACAAAATACCCTTGGAAGGGATAGCACTCCCTATTGGACAAAAATAACTAGAAGTGGGAAACGTCGTTTACGCCTACTTACGGTCAATCTCTACCTTCAATTTGTCTGGTTTACACATTTTTACCTAGAAGACATTAGAATTTGTCCCGTTTAGAGGAGCCCCGCAATAAAGGGCTTAAGAGAAAACGTGTTACGATAGCTATGCCCAAGACTTATAACAATAAATTTTGAAACCCAAATTCCTCTTTTTGAATCTAGCAGTTTGTATACTAAGGACGGGCCTCATAAACAGATAAAACTTAAGTAGATGTTCTTCCAAATAGCATTTTAGGTCTCAAAACATAGTAAATGAAATTTAAACATAGAAAATATACAAAAATAGAAATTTCAATAAGACTACATTTATAACCGACGCGACATACTCCCCCCCTTGAGAGAATAGCGATCAACATTCAATACAATTAACATGTTTCACACTTTTCGTTATCGATTATAGGTAATGGAGATAATTTTTTTACATTTCGCTTAAATTCGTTGTTTGCAGTCTTTACAGTGACTGTTCTAATAACATCATCATTTCCAGGATGTGTTTTGATTACACGTGCCAATACCCACTGCTATAGTGGTAAATTTTCTTCTTTTAGAAGGACAATTGTTCCCTCCTTGATCCCATGTTGACCTGCCTTCCATTTGTGGCGAATATTCAATTCATTCAAATATTCTTTAGACCACCTGGTCCAGAAATGTTGACGAATTTTCTGGATATGTTGCAGCTGGATAGTCTGTTGTTTGAAGTGTCAGTAAAGTTTACCTCAGGTAAAGTCGTTAATGTATCACCAATTAAAAAATGTCCCGGTGTAAGGACGGTAAGGTCATTAAGGTCGCTGGACATAGGAGTAAGGGGGCGTGAGTTTAGGATTCCTTCAACTTCTATGAAGAACGTATTAAATTCTTCAAAAGTAAACAATTGGTCGGAAACTACTCGTTTAAAATGATGCTTAAAACATGTAACTGCTGATTCCCAGATACCCCCGAAGTGAGGAGAAAGAGGAGGAATAAAGTGCCATGTTGTGGCTTCATTTGTTGAAAAATGTTGACATCTTTGTTGATGAGCTTCCGAATTTTAAAAAACATATATTTCTCGCAGCTCATTGTGTGCTCCTATAAAATTTTTCCCATTGTCAGAGTAGATATTTGAGGGTTTACCTCGTCGAGCAATTAATCGTTTTAATGCTGCAATGAACCCGTCACTCGTCATATCGCTAACTACTTCAAGATGAACGGCTTTAACGACGAGACAAACAAATACGGCTACATAGACCTTCACACGCGTACGGTTTCGAAATTTTTTCTCTTTAATGTAAAAAGGTCCGCAGTAGTCGACCCCTACATTGGAGAATGGTCGGGCTGGAATTGATCTAACACTTGGTAAATTTCCCATCGTATATTTCGGTACCGACGGATTTGCGCGAAAGCATCTTATGCATTTTCGAATTATTTTTCGTATTTGATTCCGTCCATCAGGTAACCAGAAGTTACGTCGCAATGCGTAAAGTGTGGTCTGAATACCTGAGTGATGATTTTGCTTGTGATAATAATCGATAATTAAGCTTGTTACATAATGGGATCAAGGGAGAAGAATTGGATGTTTCTGTGAGTATGCAAGATCGGATTTTTCTAATCTCTCTCCTACGCGAAGATTGTCATCATTATCAAGAAAAGGGGTAAGTGAGAGTAATTTACTTTTAGGATGAATTTCCTTTCCTTTTTTAAAATTTGAGATTTCGGCAGTAAACTCGATATTTTGAATTAATTTGATTATTGTTTTTTCTGCATTTTCCAATTCTTTGACCGTTAAAGGACCCTGATGTCGTTTTTGTAATTTAAAACGCATGCAATATGCGATCACTCGGTTCAATGTTTCATAAGAAGAGTACTTTAGTAAAAGATCGTCATTTATGCCGTCGGTAACAAAACATGAAACTTTTTTCATTCCCGGCACGTCGCTTAACGTACTTAGCTCAAGATTCGGACAGTTCGTTTTACGCCTGACAAAGCCACTGTGGTCCATTGAACCATTGTGCGTTTTTCACAAATTCATTCGGAAGCTGACCTCGTGATAATGCATCGGCTGGATTATCTTCTGAACGAATGTGAAGCCATTCACTTGGATTGGATTGATTTTGAATATCAGCAACACGATTTGCTTCAAATGTCTTTAGCAAATGTGGGGAAGTGTGAATCCAATGTAGCGTAATAGTGGAATCTGACCACAATACTACTTTCTCGAAAGAAATTCCCGTGATGGCAATGGTTTGTTTAATGAGCTTAGCAAGAAGTTGAGCTCCACACAACTCGAGTCGTGGCAGAGAAACTGTTTTCAATGGTGCTGCACGCGATTTCGCATAAAATAACGCGGCGCTTATGTTTCCGGTAGAATCCATTGATCTTAAATAAATACATGCTCCGTAGCCACACTCACTTGAGAAGTGCGTCATTAATTAAGGCTTTTCTTTCGACGGACACGTTATTGATAACTGGAAGTTGGTCACAGAATTCCACCCAAGCGGTAAACACGCTGTTAGGAACTGATTCATCCCAGTCTAATTTGAATTGCCAAAGTCTTTGCATGATTCGTTTTGCGTATAAAATGATTGGCCCTAGTAGACCTAAAGGATTAAAGATTTTTGCAATTTCGGACAGAATTTTTCGTTTAGATTTTATTAATTTTGCAGCTACTGGCTTGACGATGTACGTTATGCAATCGTTTTGTGCATTCCAGATAGTGCCTAAGGTTTTCATGGATTCTTGTTTGTCTAAATGACAAGCATCTAATTGACAATTGGGAATTATATTTTCCTCATCTAAGTCGCGTAAGATCTGTGAATCGTTTGATCCTCACTGTCAAAGTACGAAACCACCGAGTTTTAGTAATTCAGTGATTTCATTCCTAATTTCTAATGCTCCTTCAATCGTAGTAGCGCCAGAGAGTAAATTGTCAACGTACATATCTTTAGTTAACACGCGTGATGCTCTGGGAAATCTATGTCCTTCATCTTCAGCGAGTTGTTGTAAACAACGTATCGCTAAGAAAGGCGCAGAAGCTAGGCCAAACGTGACTGTATTTAATTCAAAAGTTTTAATATTATTCACGTCCCCCAAAGAATGCGTTGATACTTTCGATCTTCTGGTCGTACGTGAATTTGTCTGTACATCTTCTCAATATCAGCTGTTATAACATAATTATGCAAGCGAAATTTGAGGATTAGGGAGACTATATCGCTTTGAATAGTAGGCCCTACCATAAGTTTGTCATTAAGTGACAGGCCGGTATTTGTTTTAGCAGACCCGTTGAAAACTACGCGTAGCTTAGTAGATAAGCTGTTTTCCTTAATTACCGCGTGATGGGGTAAATAAAAACCGTCTCCATCAATGCCGTCGGTGATTTCGGTCATGTGATTTAATGTTACATATTCGTCTAAGACCTGTCTGTATTTGACTTCTAAATTAGGATTTTTTGTGAATTTGTAAAATAATGATTTTAAACATTTTAATGCCTTAGACTGCGATTCACCTAATGCTTCTTTATTGTTTTTAAACGGCAGAGCTACGATGTAACGACCCGATTTATTGCGCGTAATATATTGCTGAAAGTGCTTATCGCATTCTAGTTCTTCAGCTGAGAAGTGATTTTGAGGTTGCCCTTCTTCAATTTCCCAAAATCGGTTAACACTATCTTGTAACTCAGTTATCTGACAATTTACTAGATTATTATGCATTTTCGAACTACCCGGAGTTCCACCAATTATCCAACCCAAACGTGTTTTTTGAACGCATAAATCTTCTCCGCAAGTAGAAAGATCGATCTGCCCTATGTAAAACATGGATAAAGTGGGGCCTGCTCCTATTAATAAATCAACAGGTGCAGGTACATTAAATTGTGGATCGGCTAACGGTACATTTGCGGGTATTCGCAATTTCTCGCGTGAAAGTATTTCGTTAGGAACCAGATTGGAAATTTCTGGAACTGTCAAACAAGTAAGAGTTTTTTCAAAAGAATTATGCATTGAACGAATTTTTAATTTGACTACATGTTTTGTTACAGTAGATAAATCGTTCATTGCTCCTTCAGGAATGGAACATTTCTTTTTTGCTAATCCAAGTTTGTTTGGGAATTTTTCTGTAACAAAGTTGGCAGAGGAACAAGTGTCAAGTAAAGCACGTCCGCGTATTAATTTATGATCATTGCTATAAACGTTTACAATTGCACTAGTCATTAATTGGGAAGCTGGTGCTTTAAGTGTCAATGAAAAATTATTTTGTCCTGTACCTGCCGTGGTTAATTTTCAATCGTTTCGCGTAATTTGCTCTTGCGGCATATGAAGCAAGGCATTGTGAGGTTCCTCACAGACCGGACATTTTGTGAAATTACACGACTTGTCTCCGTGCATTCTTAAACAGTTCAGGCATAGAGAGGCATCCCTTGCTGCTTGAATGCGACGGGATATTGACAAACTGCAGAATTTTTCGCATCTGCATACGGGATGTTGGTTTTCGATACAAATTGGACATGATTTACCGGTTTTCGAAAGAAATGCTTGTCTCGTCGTTCTCCGAGAATTAGTTTTGTTATTAGACTGCGGTGACGGTTTTATTGAAGCAGAAGTCTGAAGTATATGTTCTACCTTATCTCTATCGCGTTTCGAAAGTCTAGATGCTACCTTATATAAAAATTCAAACATTTCCTCTAATTTTGGGAGGGTATCGCGTTTTAATATTTCCTCCCATTTCTCCGCCGTTAATTTGTGAAGTTTTTCTTCCAAAATTTGCACGACAATTTCCTCATTTAAGTGAACTTCTTAAGTTTTTAGGGATTCTAAGTGCTGCTGAGCTTCATCAGCTAAACGTCTCAAACCTTCTGCGGATTCCTTTTCTTGAACAGGAAGTCGCAATAGAAGGCTCAAGTGTCTTGATATAATTAAACGTTTGTCAGAAAATGCGCTTTGCAGTAAGTTCCACGCACGATCATAGTTACCGTCTGTGATTGAAATGTGTTTTATTTTATTTTCAGCTTCTCTAGTTACTGCAGATTTTAAATATTGTAATTTTTCAATGTTATTAAAATCAGATTGATTGTGGATCATTAAAGTAAAGGCATCTTTAAAGGATAGCCAGTCTTCATATTTACCGATAAATTTTGGGAGAGAAGCTTCCGGTAACTTGATACGTCGTTTCATTACTGTGCTACGGGACGTTTCTCCATGTGTGCCATGAGATTCATTTTCAACTTCGGGGGAACTGTGAGGAGCCTGTTTAGCTAAATGTTTTGATTCAGTTATTAAATCACGGTAAATTTCCTCGATTTCAAATCTCTCTGTCGCGTGATCCCGGTCTTCTTCTAAAATTTCAAGTTCGTCCGAAACTTTCTCAAAATCGACAAAGATTTGTTTTAACTTATCAACTCTAACATTTAGTTTAATTAAATCAGGTTCTTGTTTTTTATATTCTTCTAAAAAATTACGAAATATTTTCAATTGCGCTTTTTGGTTTCACCGTCTCTGATGTAAACTTTTTATTTCTACGCTCGTCATTTTCGGAAAGAAGGATAAGAGGATTAATTGGGTGAAATGGAATATGTATTGATGATGATTTTAACGAGCCTACCTTACTGTTTGAACTTTGCTGGTATTGAATTCTTTGGACGGCTGTCTCTCTGGAGGTAAAGGTTGCTTCCTTGAGACTCGTTCTGAATGGATTGTTGAGGAAAATCTATTTTTTCCGTTTTCAAATAGATGATAAAATTGGTACAGTCACTGTTCACTGTTGCTATATCGTTTGCCAAAGCAACACACTGATTTAAACAGACACGGTTTCCAGAAATTTTAAGTCACCGTTCACTGTCGCTTTATCGTTTTTCAAAGCAAAACACTGATTTGAACATTCACTGTCTCTAGAAATTTTAGGTCACTGTTCACTGTTGCTTTATCGTTTTTCAAAGCAAAACACTGATTTGAAGTCACTGTTTCTAGAAATTTTAAGTCACTGTTCACTGTTGCTTTATCGTTTTTCAAAGCAAAACACTGATTCGAACAGTCACTGTCTCTAGAAATTTTAAGTCACTGTTCACTGTTGCTTTACCGTTTTCCAAAGCAAAATACTGATTTGAACAGTCACTGTCCCTAGAAATTTTAAACGTTTATTAGTTGCTTAATCATGAATTGATTCATGAAAATTATGTATCTCACTACACTGTTACACTCTTAATCCGACTCGAAGGACCATGTAAAATAGGTGACAAATATAAGGAACAAGTGTCAAATATTTGCTGGAAGATAATATCAACTGCTGATATTATCCTTAATTTTGATGTGTTGAAAAGAAAAGAAGAGACAATATTTTGTCTACCATAATTTATTTGTTTAAAGTGTATACAGCGCGAGTGAGAAGACAACTGATATTCCCTGAGAATTTTTAGAGATCGAAGGTGCAGAATGCACTTACAAAATACCCTTGGAAGGGATAGCACTCCCTATTGGACAAAAATAACTAGAAGTGGGAAACGTCGTTTACGCCTACTTACGGTCAATCTCTACCTTGAATTTGTCTGATTTGCACATTTTTACCTAGAAGAGATTAGAATTTGTCCCGTTTAGAGGAGCCCCGCAATAAAGGGCTTAAGAGAAAGCGTGTTACGATAGCTATGCCCAAGACTTATAACAATAAATTTTGAAACCCAAATTTCTCTTTTTGAATCTAGCAGTTTGTATACTAAGGACGGGCCTCACAAACAGATAAAACTTAAGCAGATGTTCTTCCAAATAGCATTTTAGGTCTCAAAACATAGTAAATGAAATTTAAACATAGAAAATATACAAAAATAGAAATTTAAATAAGACTACATTTATAAGCTACGCGACAGTACTTTTTCATTCAACAATTTCATAGCATTTGAAAGATTCCGAAATCTCTAAATGTATTTTCAATATATATGTGTGTGTGTGGGTGGGTGGATGGGTGGATGTGTGTAATAAATAGTTAATTAAGTCTGGAGCACCTGTAATTTTTGACCTAGTACTATAAGTTTCTCACAAGTAGTGATACGTTTCTCTCGTTTAGTGTATAAGGACCGGAAGAATCAAGAGTATCAGCGGAATGCGTGCGATTTATAGATATAATATAGGTTTATATATGCGTATAGGTATTAGTTAAATCTTCGTAAACAAACCCACTGTAGCCAGCGAGCGACCATCCGAGCGTATACACACATATATTAAGAAGTGAATGATGTCCATGCAATAGTGTGCGTTCGTACACTTCTCTCCGGCTTTCTTTTTGCCATGCGCCAGCGTGAAACACAACATCAAGTGACCCCCATTTTTCGTATAGTGGTTTAGAAAGATTGCAAGGCGTTCGTAACGAAATGTTCAACATTCTGTTTCATTTCTTTCAAAGCACTATACTAATTTTCGTTATTCGAATTCATTACAAAATTTAATACAGCGATTTAGTAATACTGTACGATTTATTCTAATCAAAGATATTAGTCTGCATTTTCACAGTCACTATTCGACTTTTTCTAACCGAACCTCGATTATCCGTAAATTCGAACACTTTATTTGAATTACGGATATGCGATAAAAGAAATGTTAATATCCAACGTCTCTCCGTGTAGGTTTTATTTATTTATAGTCAATTTGTGGATCGTCTTAATTAATATGTCGTTTCGAATTGATCCAGTATACACTTTATTTATTAAATCTTTAAAATCAGCTACTATATTTGTTTAAAAACTCAATTATTTCATGTTCGGACTATTTATTATTTTTTTCAGCCACACTTTTTATTTTTTATTTATTTTCCACAACTGAGTGAAGGATTCCATCACAGTCTGGTGGCTCGGAAAGCCGTCGGTCGACTATTCTTAGATGCAGCTCTTTCGTCGCCTTTTGTTGCCTGGGGGTGAATAACACTGAATAACATTCAGGGACTTCCTCCTTAGCATTCGAAGCGGAAAGGCGTGAATGCAATTTATCCTGGCGTGAATTATTGTCCTTCAATAGGCCTCCGATTTCTGAAACAAGATAAAATCAAATAAATAGGCTCAAATTTCAACCTTCAGAAATTGTAAGCTGAACCAACAACTTTTCAAATTTTCAAAAGAGGCGTTCAGAATTTAAAATATGAATGCTTTTAAGTTACGTTTTAAAGCGTAGTAGTCAAAATATTGTTTGGTGTTAAATGGGTAAATAGGGTCAAATGAAAACGCAAAATTCATGGATGGATTGACAGTGACCTAAAAACATAATAGTGCAAATTTATATATTTATTTATTCGCGTTGTAAACAATAAATACCAATCATAAAAGTTTGAGAAATTAAAAAATTACTCACTTAAGGGTTGTTTGTAATTTATGCCATACATTCGGGAGGGAGACTTTTTTTGTTGAGATTTTTGACATTTAAAGGGAGGGGGCTCACGCATAATGTAATCTGATGCATGGGAAACTATAATGTGAATAACAATTTATTTGGATGCGTGTAAAATTGAAAATTGGTGATTTTATTTGGCAAGTAAAGCCCCTCGGTATACACTTTAAACTCTTTCCACAACATCCTTTTTTATCACTTTCTTAAAGAATTACTCCTTTTAGCTTGTTTTCAAGAAACTTCCCCTTTTTCTCCGTTTGATTCCATTTTTCGCATGAATTCGAATTGAATTAATAGAATTGGATTAGAAAATTCAATTATTTTTTATTAAAAGTTTATCCTTTTTATTAAAAAGTCTGTAATTATATTTTTCCTTAAATATTCATCTCTTTTGGTTGAAAATTAAACTATATGGTTGAAAGTTTATGGGTTTTTTTGTTGTAAATTTGGTTTTGTTTTTTGCAGAAAATAAATTTTAGTGATTGATAATTCAACTAATTGGTTGAATGTAGCACTAATATTTTAGAAGTATATTTTATTGGTTGCAGATTCAACTATTTTGTTGAGTTCTTTTTGTTTATTTTTTTTATTCGTATAAAAAATTCCTCTATTACATTATTCATTAAGAACCAATCATTTTTGGTTAAAAGTTGAAGTACATTCTCTAGAATTAAACTAGTTGATTAAAAATTAATTAATTTTTTAAATTCAACTTTCTGATAGAAAAGTTGTCCCTTGGCTTTAAGATTCAATTGTTTTGTTGAAAATTAACTTTTTGGCCCAGAATTAATTTTTTCGGGTAGAAAATTGAACTGTCTTATTGAAAATTATCTTTTTGGTTGAAAATTAAACTTACGGCTAAAAATTTATATTTGCAGGTAGATAATTTAACTCTTTTATAGAGAAATTGCCTTTTTGTTTGAAAATTCAACCATTTGGTTAACATTTTTTCTTTCTTAAATAAAAAATCTTTCTTGGTTGAAAATTTATCTGTTTTGGTAAGGAATCAATCTTTTTTGGTTGAAAATTGAACTATTTTGTTGAAAATTCATTATACAGTGAAACTCTTAGATTGCCCTCCCTTCTATAGCCCTTCCGATAATTGATGCCTCGCCGCAGGTAGGTATAACAGGAGTTGCGCGGATGCCACGGCGTCTGCGGTTGTCACTCAGGTAAGCACTCGAGCGTGAACAAACAAAAGCGGAGCGGGCTATTATGAGTTTTTATTTTAGGTGTTCCTAAAACAAAAATTGGAGAAAAAAGTTTACCATGTGTAACTTTCTATGAAGATTTGTTTCAATGACGAGGTAGGGATAAAAAAGTTTTTAAACAGCGTGATGCAGTTTTTAAACGAGCCCTTATAGGATTTTCTGTGCGTTCTATTTTTTCGTTTTCCCCTTCATGCTAGCCACTTTCGAGGTCCGAAAAATGGCCCTAAATAAAAGTTATGTGCATCTTTAAGTACGTAAACGCAGCTTTCGCACTAAGTAACCTTCACCTAAAAAAGTTTAGCATTGTAGAAATGGAACATATTTTTCTTATAAAGCGTGAAAATTGATTAAATAAATGGTTTTTTTAAAAAATGAAATATGATTCTATTTTTCTTAGATATCTTTTCGCTATTTGGTGCGATAGAGATACATTTGTTACTTAATGTTTGTATATAGGAAGAAATTTAAGAGAAAAAGCGGTTTAAATTTTGGGAAGCGAGAATGTCATCACTTCATAAAATCCTTATTAACCTGGATTTTCTGTAAGTTTCAAGATTATTCAATGGAACTCGGCTGAACAAACTTTTAAAGGTTTGTTGAATTTATAAAATGCAGAAAAATCGACAATTTTACCTATATTCTTCATCAACTGACGTAAATCTAGTTAACCCTGTTGCCAATTTAAGCAACTGACAGAAACAAATAACCAGGATTACAAAAGCTGACTTTTTTCTTATCAATTTTCAGGACATTTTTTAAGCCTGGCGGTTTTCAACCACAATTTCCTGTACGTTGACTAAGTTCTTCTTATTCATTGTAAATGGACTCTTTTCAGAGCAGATAGAATGAACCCATTTGAAGTTTCAATAGCGCGAGAATTAACTTTGAACAAGTCTAAAACAAAAGAACGAATTCCTTCGACAACGCGACGCGTTTCGAGTATTTCACTCGTTCAAATAAACGGCGCGTTCTGAACAATAAATGATTCAGTGCAGCCTGGGAAAAAGTCAGTCCATCGAAGCGGAAACAATTTGCCGGATTACGTTTTTTTTTGCAAATTCGATGGTCAGCGGTCTCTCTGCAGAGTATGGAAACTCCTTTTCCCTTGTTTGAATTCGGACGTTAATTACATCTGTCCATAGAGAATGGAGTTCTGCGCAAGCATAGGACACTGCTGGCTTGGGCCGGAGTTTGCTCTGCGCAACAAGTAAAGAACGATCAATACGTAACATACTTGGTGTCCAGGAAGCAACACTCTCATCCCATCCTTCTAATCGGGTCCACGCACTTTGCGAGCCACGAGCTGCCTTTCATCAATCTCAGCTTTTTCATTTAT
The DNA here is from genome assembly GCF_010883055.1 of Belonocnema kinseyi. Taxonomy (NCBI): domain Eukaryota; kingdom Metazoa; phylum Arthropoda; class Insecta; order Hymenoptera; family Cynipidae; genus Belonocnema; species Belonocnema kinseyi. The sequence continues at coordinate 67,885,306 of NC_046659.1, forward strand.
TCTTAGGTCGAGTGTGACTTGTCGGCAAAACTTCAAAAGATGCCGGATTTTAATTTTCCCTTCCGGCATATTTTGCCGGATTTGTATTTTTCCTTTCCGCATATTTCTAAGGAATTCCAAAGTATTATAGGCTAATTCTAACAAGTTTGAAAAGAAGTCAAAGAAGGCGTCGTGCGTTTACAAAAAAAGAGTTTTGTAGCTTATTAAAATTTTAATTAAGTCGTTCAAGTCTCTCCCTCCCTACTTTCCCTCCCATACTTACCCCCACCGCATTATGTTTCTTCCCCTTTCTCCCTCCCTTTACCATACTTTCCCTGCCCTGCCCCTCTCATTTGTCCTACTTTACCTCCTCACTCCTCCCCCCAACTACACCCCTACTCTTTACTTTCTCTCGCTTTCTCTCTCCTCTCCTCACTTAACTGCCCATATCTTACCTCCCCTTCTTCCACCTCCTGTACTTCTCCTCCCTACCCCCTTCCTCACTTTCTTATTCCCTCCTTTCACTCCATGGATGGACGGACATCTGACCGAAACTATGAAGAACCATCCATTAATTAAGAACAACTTTTGGGTGGAGGGGTTTAGGGGAAACGTTACGATCCTTTACGTGAGAGGAGGAAAGGTGTAAATCGATGCTGTTGTGTGATATTTTTAAAATAACAAACTCATAGGAAATGCATGCATCCAAAATTATAATATATATCTTCACAAAAAAAGGATTTACCGGGACAACCCATTCGATCCATTTCTCTTCTAGGCTGATCCAGGGATATCTCAGGGATCTCCCAGGGACAACCCGTCGGATATCCCTGGTATATCCCTGAGATAACCTGAAAGATAAATGGGATCGAATTACTTTGACGGTAACGTTAAAGTTGGTTCATTTTACAATAAGACATTATAATAGTGAAGCCGCGGGGCCGAAAAAGAGGCGGTGCTCAGTCATGTGTGACAAACAGCATAAGGGCGGTAACCTTTGGCACGTTAGTTGCGAGAGCTGTTAGCATGCCTCCATATCCAGCATAAATGGCTCATGCGACCCTAACTGCTTATGTTTGAATTGTCTAAATTTATGTTAAATGCCACTGCAAGCTATGGCTGAATCAAGTTTTAAATCCAAGTTCCAGTGTATGTGGATTTTTCTTATACCATTCTGTATACCAAACAAAAATAAGGTTTTTCACTTCTTTTTTTTAATTGCTATTACCCATAAAATCACTCAACATTTCTAAAGTTTTTTTAGGTCAAAGGATTTTTAAAGAATTTTATCGGATTTCACGGGAATTTATCAGATTTTCGAGATTTTAACTAATTTCAGATTTGATGAAATTAAACTGGATATTATAATATTTTAATGAAATTTCAGAGAATTTGTTCACTAGAATTAGGAGATATTAATGGATTTCAAAAATGTTAAGAGATTCTTAAATATTTTAAAGGCATGTCCAAAGATTTGCAAAATTTTAAAGATTATAATGCCCTCATCCTATTTGCCACGCTTGACTAATCACCGTCTCTCTTTCGAACTCGCGCCTCATCTCATCATGAAATCACCGAATACGTCAATTTTACGAACGACGTAAACCTGGTTTGATTATATCCAAGTTTCAGTGTATCTTTACATTCTCATCCCAAGGGGCTTCCGATAAAACACTGGGGGGGGGGGGGTTAAGTCTAGTGTTACACAATGACAAACAACTACAGGAATATTTATAAAAATGAGGCAAATATGGAGGGGTGGGGGTAAAAATCGTTGGATAAATGAGCCTTGTGACTCATGCACGTCCCCAAATTAAAAAGGTCTCAGTTCAAAGGTAGCACTCCAAGAGCACATACCTAATATTTTGACTATGTTTTAGGAGAAATAAAGATCGTTCTCAGAAATCAAATTTTTCATTCAGAATAAAAATAAAAACATACTTTTAAAATGCATCAGTGATGAATTGAAGCGTGAAAAGCTGAATCCGGAAATGTCATTTGGTTCCGAGAAAAATGGCGGAAGACATTTTTTTAGTCTAAGCGCAAGTTTTCTCTTCTCTGGGCATTCGTTCAAAATCCAATTTTTAATGTTAAAAAATTATTTGCTTTGCTTGATTTTATGAGATAAAACTGGAAATTCTTTAAATTCGTAAAATCTCAGAATTTCAGTTGATGTTAAATTTATACAGTGATAATCAGTGCTAAATTTATGTTATTTATTTTTTTATTTATGCAAGATTTTAGTTTCAGTTAACGTTGATCGAATATGTTTACACATAAATCTCTCTTATCTTATAGTTTAGGACGCATGTACTACAAAATGGAGCTAAGCTGTACATTTTTTCAGTTTTGTATGATAAGGTCCAAAAGACATTTAAATTATGTATAGATTACTCACATACATTTCCTTTTCCTGACCCTCTTTCATAATATCAAGCACAAATATAAATTTGATTCATAAACAACTCTTTATCATTCCTTAAAGTGAGCGACTTTTCCCACAATATCCGGCTAAGTCTCTCACTCAGGGGTCCACCAAGTGTTTAAAAGATTTCGGGAGATTTATACGGATTTTTACAGGTAGTAAAGATTTTAATGGATTGCGAAATATTTCCAAATGTATCAAGGGACTTTAATGAAATTTCAAGCGTTTTTATATTCACCAAGAAAATTCACATATTTTTGATTTTTAAACAGTGAATTTGTGCAGACTTATTATACGTTTGTGTAGTACTTCGATATGAGATTATGAATGAACTAAAATAAATCGTTCCTTTGTAGTTCGTTTACTTTTTCATATATGATATTTTTCCATATAATGATTTTATAGCATGCATACATTTTCAGAAACTTCTACAAAGCCAAGTGTTTAACGAGTTTTTAGACACAATCAAACCAAACTTTCTAAACTGAAAATATTATACGAATGAACCTTTTATACTTTATGACTAACGAAGCTGCACTATAAAACATTTAAAATAAATTTTCACATTTATGAAAAATAAAACAATCGCTTATGATAAAGTTTATCAGTCAGAAAAAGAGATAATTAATTTTTTTAAATAAAGTTCAGGGTGATTTATTTTCCCCCACACTTGCAGCTTAGCCTCATTTTAGGATTGGGTCAAACAGTACGAGACGCATATAGAACACAGAAAATCGCCGATCCACCAATGTACACCGAAATCGGTGTTGAATAGAGTTGCAACAAATTTGAGCGACACAGGTTCATTCTGTAAGTCACCTGTCAAGATTATTTTGCCGGTCGTTATATGAGTGAAACAGATGTTAATAAGCAGGTAAGTTATAATAATAATTATCTAACTTTTTATTTCCTCCCATTTACGAGCGACTAAATAGTCTTGGAATAAAACTAGTACTTGGCGTGATGTAATACCCAAATGTTAGGTTAGTCAAAACCTACTATATGACATTCAAACCACCAAATCCGGGATGTACAAACTAAGTCGTGACCGTCTGCATCGAAATTGATGCCTGGCCGTTCGAACAAATTTCCACTAGATTTTCCGCGGAAGTTTAAAGGTATCTTAGATATCTAATCTTGCACTGGCAAGTGTCATACATGAAAGATAAGGTAAATACAATTGTAAATAAAAACAGAAATTTGTTTTTAGCGATGAGTAGGGATGTAAATTTGCATGAAACTTTAGCCTGATGAAAAGTTTCATGAAACATTGGGAGTTTCGTGAACATTGTAATGTTTCAAATATAGCGGCGGGAACATTCAAACTGATAAGATAAAAGCCTATTAGGTATTTTCACTTAATTAAACAGCTAACTTCACTTCGTATATTGCTGAGGGGAAAATAAGGGACCAAATGTATGGGATTCAGTTCATTTTTGTCCTATTTTGCTAACATCTTCGTAAA
>NC_046659.1:67889274-67895836 GCF_010883055.1 Belonocnema kinseyi
TAACAAAGTGAAGTTAGCTGATGGTTGAAGTGAAAATACCTAATTGAGGCTTTCATATCCCAACTTTTTCCTGCCGGCTGATTTGATTTATTTTTCTGGTTTGTACTTTGGATTATTGTAAATAATTATTAAAATATCCACAAGGATATATAAAAATTGTGTAGCTTTGATTTCAGGCAAAAAAAATACAACACATATATTATATTAATAACAGTTTATTTTCAGTGAATTCCGAAGACCAAATTATATTTCACAAAACATTTAATTTAAAAAGAAATTTCTTCGAAAAGTGATTGAAAATAATTATTTATAAGTTTGTAATATTTTGTATTATTTTTCGGGAAATTCATATAATTATATAACCTATAAATACATAAATTATCACGACTGCATTGTAGTTATGCTTTCTTTTTTTTTACTTCAAACGTCGTTTTGTCACATCTCAATCGAAATATTTTGAGAAATATTAGTCAGTCTTTCAAATTCAATGAAAATAAACTGTTATTCATCAAATATATGTTATAAATTTTTTTCTTTTCTGAAATCAAAAGTTGCACAATTTGTATACTTTCTTGTGTATACGTTAATAATTATTTATTTAAATTACAAGAATTTTTTTTCAATGTAATTTTGGATCCCGCTTCAAAGGGTAGACAACCAGCGCTCAGCCCTAACGCACGCATGAATGAAAATTATTATAATTTTATTATTGCATTAAATAGTCCCTAAAAAAGAAAAACTATTTTTCAATTGCACTTATACAGAAAAATGACTTTCTACGAAGATATTAGAAAAATAGAGAAAAAATTAACCGATTCCCATGCATTTGGTCAATTGTTATTTCCTCAGTATTCAACGAAGTGAAGTGAGCTAGTGATTGGAGTGAAAATACCTTATTGCATATGTAGACGGTCATGACTTTTTCTATACATCCCGGCTTTAGTTTAAATGTCGACGGGCATGACTAACCTAACTTTTGGAAGTTGCATCAGGAAGTTATAATTTTATTCTAAGTGACTGGTACGCCCTATTAAATGAAAGAAATTTGAAAATTAGGTAAATATTGTTTCAATTGGTTTCCTTATTAACAATTATTTCAGCAAATATTGCAAGGCGAATAGTTGCTTTGACAGGTATTCAGGTGGCTGACAGCGCGGTTCAGAACTCCACAACTCTGCATGAGCCAAAATTCAGTCTCCAAATGATACTTTCCCCTAGATGCGCACATGGGCACCTACGTTCAGAGGAATACATTTGAGACTTGAAAACTCTCTCAAATGATCATTGGGAGCCCAATGAAATTTTAGCTGCAACAAATTTAACACCAGCGTTTTTTTGTGAAATGTTTCAAGTCATAATATTGATAAATGATAAACAATGGAGGAAGTATTACATATTAAATGAAAGCTCGAATATTCATTTCAGATCGTACTCTTCTGGTACGAAGTGAATATTCACATTTTAAGCCTTTCCGATCCGTTTCCTGATCAAAAAATGTTATTCAAACTTATTTTCTTATTGATACAGTGATTATTTCCCCATATTTCATTAAAATTGTGAAATACCTAAACTTTGTTGCATCGTATCATAATTTATATCGTCTGAAAATAATAATCTTTCAGTGGACAAAATTTTCATCGCTATTTCAAAAATACATTTTTCAATTAACATATAGCAAGTAAAAGGTAAGACTTCTGATTATAAAACTTTTTAAAAATATTGTTACTCATGAAAATACTGCATACATTTTTCTCTTAAATGCAGTCACTTTTTCTCTGTTCAGTTCGTACTGGTATCCTCCTCGTACTGGTTTCCCCTACTTATTTTTTTCCATTTTGCAAAATTACAAGATTTGAGTTTAAATTAAATTGCTTGAAAGTGGTCAATATTGAATAATCTATCATTTTGGATTTTTAAAGTTAAGTAATTTTAATTGTCAAATTCAACGTCAAACAATTTTAGCCCTAGAAGAAGATTTCATAAATACAATGTTGTCAGTAAATAATATCTGTATTTCAAAAGATGTTGCGTCACAAATATAATTTAAAAACATAAATTTTTTATACAAATTGTAAGCCTTATACTATGCTGAATTTCGAGGATGAGGATTCAGCATAGTGAGAACAATATAGTTGAAACGAAGGTGAGATTCGTAAGCTTTTGAATCTTTAGGATTAGAATCCGAATAATAATTGCGTAAACTTGGAGATTCAATAAAAGGTTCAATATTGTAATTTAGAGTATAATTTTTTTAAAGTAGAGGTTCATTATTATTGTGGATTTAGGTACAGGTTGTTCTTTGTAACGTCCAGTATACTCATTAAAAAATATTAATTTTGTTTACGAGATCTAGAAGGTCCAGGGGCACCACCATAATGTGGATGATGAGGAAAATTCCTATAAAATGTTCGATAAAGATATTTAGCATCATACTCTTCTGATTTTTGTGGATTTTTCTGTTGGTGATTATCTCGGTCATTTGACTGTTGAGTAATAAGCCCAGCTACAGGAGAGTCAGGGTCTATTAGAATTTCATGAATATTGTGATTATTTGGATTCTTTTGAGTAAATCTGGGCATATTTGGATGAGTCTCTTGATGCACTTGGACATTTTTATGGCTTGATTCAGTATCAGGGCTGTCTGAATAAATAAAACGTTGATTTTGCCGTTCAGGTCTAGAGAGATGGTTATTTTCGGTATGTCCAGTGCAATCGTTAGAAAAGTTAATCAGGCCATTTTGCTCCAATGGCATACCAGGTATATTATTCTGCTCGGAGTTCATACCTAATGATATTTCTGTAAAAAGGCAAACGAGATTTTCGAATTTTTAATTTTAAAAACGTATTTAATAATATTGAAAGTATTTAATAAAATAGCTCAGGGGCATGGCCAGTCTGTCACGTGATCAATTATTAAATATCATTATATTCGATCGTTTTATAATTATGAAAATGCATACATTGGACTGAAATGTTGTGAAATAGTTTAAAATATATAAGGGCACGTCTGCCTGGTCAATTTGAGTTTGTTTTTTAATAGCGCAGTTTAATTAGTTCAATTTTTTCCAGGGCTCTAAAGCCTTATTCTTGCAATGAGCCGCTTAAAAAGTTGAAAATTAATAAAAGTGAACTATTTGAAAAGAATAAAATCTTAAATTGACCAGACAGACGTGAATTGATAGATTTCGAACAATTGTAAAAAAATTCAAAATAGTATTTACATTTTTCAAATTATAAAGCTGCTGAAGGCTGATAAGGAAACGTTCTTTAATTGCATAAGGATAATCTTGCAAATTTTAGACCCCTCCCCTACAGTAAGGATTCGAAAGATTTGAAATATAAATCCAATCACCCTTCTTACGTTAGATTTTATATTTTATACTCCATATATCGAAAATATATCAATTATTTCATCGCAAACGTTATTTCAAGGTATTAAAAAAGTTTTGACAGATTTTCAGTAATTGGAAAGTATTTCAACAGAATGCAAAATGTTTAAACGTTTAAAAAAAACATATTATTTCAAAGAATTAAATCATTTTTGGTGAATTTAGCAAGATTTGCGAACCCTTTTAAGTAGATTATAACACCTCAAGAAATTTCAGAAGATTTTCAAGGAAATTTAACAGATTTTAAGGGTCCAGATATTTTTCTGGAATTCAAAGGATTTTGGCAGGTTTTGGGTGATTTTGAGGGATTTTAAGAGATTGAAAACGATTTCTGTGGATTTAAACGGATTTTAAGAGAATTCAGAAAATTCCGAAAAATATCCACCGATGTTTGAGGATTTCGTAACATTTTAAAAAATAGAATGGAATTTTAAGCGATTTCCGAATAATATAAAAGATTTAAAAGGATTTCGAGGATTTTTTGGTTTTTTAAAATTAGAATGAATTTTTAAGATTTTAAAGATTTAAAGGAATCTTTTAAGATTTCTTAATGATTCACGGAAGTTTGAAAACTTTAACCGATTTTTACAAGTTTGACTAGAGTTTAAAGGATTTTAAAGAATTATAAGGTATGTTTGTGAGATTTTGAAAATTTCAAGGTGTTTCAGGTGACATTGAAGTATTTTCACGAATTTTCGAAAAATATCAGGGGACTTTAATGAGGTTCCGAGGATTTGAAGGAATTTAAAGGCATTTAAAAAGATTTTTGAAGATTTCAAATGATTTTATGATATTTAATAGGGTTTTGATGATTTCGCGAGTTTTCAAACGATTCTGAGAGTTTTCAAAAGATTTTAAAGTATATCCACGGATTTGAGAGGATTTCGAAATACTTCACGGAATTTCATACAAGTCCGAATAACACAATGGTTTTTAAGGAATTCCAAGGAATCGTGATGGCTTTTAAAATATTTTAATATTATGCCAGGAATTTTAAGAGAAATGGAAAGATACCCACAAATTTAAAACATTTTACTGAGTTTTAAAAGGATTTCAAAAATTTCAATAAATTTCAAGGATTTTTACCGATTATTACGGATTTTAAGAAATTTTGAATGGAACTTTCAGGATATACATCCAGCGGTTTCAAGAATTTTTACAGTTTTTAAAAAGTTATAAGGAATCTTCAGGGAAGTAATTTTATCCGCCAAAACAGGTTTTAATTGGTATATTTTACAAAAAATAATTAGAAAAAGGAAATTTATGTAAGACATACTTTAGAATTCTCCCCTCCCCCTGATATTCAAGGATATTTTTTCCAGATCCCCCCTCCTGAAAAAACCTTCCATAATTAATGGATGCTCACTAAATAAATAATACATTCCATGGAAAAAATCTCCTGATAGAACAAATTCTTGATAGCAGATCCAAACTTTCCAGACGCTGACGTTACCAAGTATTGAAAGAATAATAATTATTATAAATTTTATGGAATAGTTTTTACCTACCCTAATTTTTTGTCTTATAATAATATTCAAATGTGTTGATTTAATCAGTAAGTAATCCCTGCAAAGCTAGACATTTTTCCACAACTTATAAAATCAATATTCAAATAAAGTTATTAACGATTTCAGATATTGAAATGCAACAAAGAGTTAAGGCCAATATAGATAAAAACCCGATAAGATCTTCAATTAATTAATTTATTATTATTGTCGTACTTACCAATATAATTGGAAAAAATCATCAAGATAGCGACAAGATCACAAAAAATGGACCTCATTTTTCTTTTAGGTAGATAAAAGTGGCTCTTTCAGAATCCAAAGAGAAACTGAAGCCTTGACAGAACTAATCTTGCATACACAAAAATCTGCTGAAATCTATTTTTTTAGTAAGTTGATTACTTGATAACTAATAAAGTTTGTTATATATGATATTGTGTGTTCAATGACAGATATACTATAGCATGGAACAGAAGATCCTTGAGCAGTAATTTATGTTCATAATATTAACAAAGAATTAAATAAATTTATTTTTCTTGCTGAATTTTATCAAATTAGTTTCAGGTGTTTATATAATGTTCTTTATTAAAAAAATGTCCTTAAACTTACTATTAATTTTAATTGTTTTAACTAATTTCAATTTAAAACTCCTACAAGTTTGAAAATAAAGACATAAAAATTGTTGAATGTATTCAAAATAAATTCCACTCAACTTAAATAAATGTAGCTGTTTTAATTCGATTCTAATTTTAATTTAAATATCTTATTTCATTAACTTTCCACAGGCTAAAGGCTCCAGAAAGAAATTTCTATGGCACAATAATATTCTTTTTATGATTTAGTTTCATTACAATCTGTCTCTTCATTTTCTCGAAGTAGAAATTTTTAATTAATACAATCCAATCTTGACTTCTGGCGTTCCGCATAGATATAATTATAGCATTATAACAATTATTCATGATTGCAAATGCTTGAAAGAAAATATACATTATTTGAAGTTTTCTTTTCAATTTCTGTAGATTTATTAATTTATAGTTTATAACAGATTAACAATCTAAATAAATCAGCCTTAAGATTCTGATTCTCTCAGACGTTATATTTATTCGAGAGGAAAGGAATTTTGAATAAGCACCACAGTTTCAAGGCAAACGACTGAGAATCGACGGATGTTGAATTTCAAGTAGGTACGGTACGAGCGGGCGAGACAACAGCGATTATATACGAGTAGAATGTTTAAAGTACCTACAACGATTAACGTAATGCACCCTATATTGCTCATTTTCTCACTGTTATTTGCATACAAGTAATCTTACAAGCGATATTCGACGACAGACTTGTGGAGTTTGGTCTGAGTACGATTTCCCAATTATCAAAGCATTAATACAATCGCAACTTTTTACAATTGAGTAAATTGTGTAATCTTGGAATATCCTTAACTAATGTTACTCTAAGAAATTTAAGCGATTTCAACCATTTTTCTGTCATTGACGCGCACCGGGAACGTCAAATAGAAAAAATGGCCATTTTTTCGTCGTGTTTGTTTATTTATAAAAAATTGAAAACCTAATTCAAAAATCAGACTTGATAACTCTCTTAGAAATCTTACTAGCTTTTTTTTGAAATTTTGTTGTCCAAATCGGTAAATATTTGTGAACGTTATTTTGAACCAAA
>NC_046659.1:67895936-67898345 GCF_010883055.1 Belonocnema kinseyi
AAACATTTTTAGATAATTGAGAACCTTTGAAATTCTGTGAAAAATTTAAATGAAAAAATGTAATTTTTAATTTTCCATTATTTTTTTATGCTGTCCTAATTTGAATTTTCGATTTTTCAAGAAAATTAAAAAGGTCGTTATGATAATCTTGTAGGGAATTCAAAAAGACAAATTTTTCTTTTCTTGACTGTTTTTCATATCGTGCGTTATTTGGCTTAAAGTTGTTCATTTTCGTGTGTTTTTTGGAATTTTATAAATGCTATAACTCTAGTAAATTTAAGCTTTTATCGAAAAAAGTCATTATGATAAATTGTTTGCCTTTTTAGATACTATGAATATCCGTTAAGACAATTTTTCAATTTTGAAAAAAGTGGTCTCAAAAATATTAAAAATGTGCTCACTTTTTGAATTTTGATCCAAAATGGCTGGCTAACGAACTTGGCCTTCATTTTAAGATACGAAAAAAGTTTACAAAAGGGAAATCTAATCGTTTAGTTCTTTCGAAAGTTATCGTGCTAACAAAAAAAAACATCCACGAACGAACAGACACATTTGTAAAAACTTGTGTTTCGGATTCAGAGGGTCTCAAAAGGTGGACATTTGACAAAAACTGGGGGGTCAAATTGTACACCAATCTAATACCTTCTCTGTTGAAACCTTTCTTTGGATAATTCTCTAAGGGTTCCCATACGTTTTATATTTGGATCTTAGACTATTAGAAATTTGTAGAAATAATTTAATATCTTGAATATAAAATAAATTATTTATTTTCGAATCCCTTGAAATTTATGAAAACCCTTTAATTATTTGAAATACTTGTAGGTCCTATCACATCTCTTAAATTTGGTCAAATTCTTTCAAATCCTTTGATATCATTTGAAACACTATAAAATTATTTCATATGCCTTGCACTGCAGAAATTTTCTAAAAAAAATAACCGCTCAAAATCCCAGATTTTTTTTAACTTCGAGGACTCGACAAAATCTTTTAAAACTTGTACAATTTCTTAAAATGCCTCAAAATCCCTTGAAATTTTTGGAATCGCTAAGAACTTCGAAATAATTAGAGGTCCTATAAAATCCCTTTTAAGTTGTGAACTTTTTTGAAATATAAATAAATACGTAAATCCTTTGAAATTATTGAACGTTCTGCAAAATCACTCAAATATTTCAAAATTCTCTGAAATCCTCTGAAAGTCCTTGAAAGTTCCATATAAAAATATTGTATTATTATTTTTATCAATATTGTATTAAGTTTGAAGTATATTCTGTAAATAAGAATCGAGTTTAAGAACCATCAGGTTAAAAATTGCGCTTATTACTTTGATTGTTGAAAAAAAGATTGCCAATTTACGCGGTTCAGATGAAAAATTGAAAAAGATATTTGATTAAAAATAAGATCAAATAACAAATCGTTGATTAAATGGAATGAAGTAGGCACCTATTTCGAATTGTTGATGGCTGACTGGAAATGGCGTGACCACTGTCGACGAATATCGTCCGCGGGTCTCTACTGTCTGACCCAAACAAGTCACTACTACTATGATTATAATGTTCCATTATTTCTGACAAGTCCTCTCCGACTAATGCGTATCGCAGAACACCACTCACCGGTCATCCAGGCAATTACGTTGGGATTACACGGCTGACCAGTACAGATCGATCCTAGTTGGCTCTTGGTTATTAATTTGTCCAGTCACATCGTTTGTATTCCATCCTTCTCCAATGCTTTCCATCCATACTCTGAAACTTCCACACAACCAAGACTCGCTTTGACAATGAAAATCGAACCCAATTTTAATCGACAGATATTCCATAGTCTATCAAATTATTCCAACCAAAGTTGTCTCAAAATGATAAACATTCATTATTCACCACAGCTAAGTAAATTTGTTATTCAGATCACATATGAGACTTCAACTTCTACTACTACAGCGAATCGAAAAAGGATCTGTTTTCACAGACAAATTATAAAACACGGAAGTTATTCTATATTATATCTATCTTTCTGTATTATAAAAAGATCTCGCGTAAGATTTTAAGTCAAAATATATATATTGCATTTTAAATAATAGTTGAATTTGTAACCATACAGTCGCATCTTTAATCCAAAAAGATGAATTTTTTAGAAGCCAGATGATTTTTCAACTAAGAACTTTTCTACCAAACAAAGATGAATTGTAATAAAATTGTTGAGTTTGTAACCAACTAGTTGAATTTTCCACCCACAATGAGAAATTCTCAGTAAAATAGTTTAACTTTTAACAATAAAAGAAATGAATTCTCATTCACAACCGAATAGTTAAACTTGCAATTACCAGGTGTATACATATGAAACCGGTATTTTTTCAAGAAAAAAACACATTTATTTCAAGAGAATGATAACAAATATTTTATTCAAAGTATGCGC
>NC_046659.1:67898445-67953645 GCF_010883055.1 Belonocnema kinseyi
AGCGAAAAAAATCACGATGTCATATGAAACTTGAAATGTTTGGTATTGGATATTGTTGACAGATGACAATACGCTAATTAGCACAAATGGTAAGTTCCGACAATGCCTATAAGTGTGCCTACTGGCCGCTAAATGGCAATACCGGTTTCATATGTATACACCTGGTAAAAGTGACAAATTTCCAAAAAAATAAATGGACGTTTAATTGAATAGTTGAATTTTCAACCAGACGATTGAATTTTTAAATAAAATATTGAAATTAAACCAAAAAATGTTGCATTATCAACAGAGGAGTATAACTTTCAACTAAAATTATGAATCTTACAAAAATATTTTTTCAACACAGTAGATCAACTTTTAACCAAGTAGAGTTACTTTCAATAAAAAAAGATGAATTTTCAACGAAGAATATAATAGTTGATATTTGAAACAGGAAAATGATTTAATTTTGAATTAAAAACAGTCGCATTTAACTCAAAATATTAATTTCAAACGATAAATGTATGGTTGATATTAAAAAAAAATTTACATAAAAAATAGTTTAATTTAACCAAAAAAGGCCATTTTTCAATAAAATAGTTGATTCCTGACCGAAAACAGATAAATTTGTAGCCAAAGTGTTGTATTTGTAACAACAAAAATCAAATTTAAACAAAAAGAGATGAATTTTTTAAGCAAAAAAACGAATTGTCAACCAAATAGTTGATTTTCAATCAAGAAAGATTTTTTACTTAGGAGAGAAAAGAATTCAAGTAAACAATTGAATTCATAAACCAAAAAGGCGAATTTCGTAGAAAACAGTTGAATTTGAACCCAAAAATATGATTTTTCTACCAAAAACTCGACTTTTTACTCAAAAATTTCATATTCAACCAAATAGTTGAATTTTGAACAAACAAAAAAAGGAAATAATTTCTAACAAAATAGTTGAATTTTTAATTACACTGAAAAAAATGTATTTGATTAAAGGAAATGCGTTGCTTTGTTTTTTTTTCTTTGCGTCAAGGAATTGTTCATGTCTTCACTTCAGCCCTATGGCTAAGATCAAAGTAATTTTTTCACAAAGTGATATTTCTTTCTCCAAAAGAAGTATTTCATTGAGTTATAGTAGATCTATATTCGACTGAAGTACCTCAGTCTCAAATAGATGTGATAGTTTCCTGAAACCAAAGAAATATTGATTTGCTTCTCCGCAATAGGTTTTGGACTTAATGAATAACATCTTTGATGTAAAAATTAGAAGATTTATTATCAAGCAATATTTATTTAATTCAAGAAATAATACTTGAGGATTAAAACAGCGTTATTTTCAAACAATAAATTGTATCTTTTGAACTACAATCCTGTTATTGAAGTCAACTACATATTCCTTCATGTGAAAGAAACATTTGTTGATTTTATCAAACATTTCTTTCTATAGATCGCATTTTTCTTTCCAAGGATTTCAAATTGCTTTCAATCAAAAATACCGTTTTTACACTTGAATAATTTTTACAGAATCTCATCAATATTTTTTTAAAATAGCAGATCGTTCATTCGCACCGAAACCATTTCTATTCTAATCAACTGTCATTTCTTTGGTGCCAGGAAATATTTATGAAAGTTGACAGTACGTTTCTTTGAAACGAGAAATCAAATCGCTCAATTAAATAAACTTGTATTTTATCTAATCGACATTACTTTCAATCAGGAAAAGAATTCTTAGAATTACAGTTATATTCGAGCATATTAACAGACTGATTTTTAAATTCGAATCTCAAATTTCATTCAGTTAAAGACATCGTCCATTCGCTCAAATAATATTTTACAAGCTCAAGTAATTATTTATTTTCTTCAATAATTTCTTATTTTGCACACAATCAAACGATTTCTTTCGATTGAAGAAATAAATGATTGGAAGTATTGAGTATGGACATTTGTTTGAAGCAAAGAAATTTTTTTATTTAAAAACTTGTTTTTCAGTGTACGAGTGATCAGTTTTGAACAGAGAATGCAATAGTTGAATTTAAAGTTAATTTTTTAACAAAATAAGTGGATCTACAATTAATAAAATGAATTTCTAACAAAGTATTTCAACAAAAATTTCGATCTAAAAACGATAAATTTTCAACCTTAAATAGAATTAGATATATTTTCAATTTAAAAAATTTATTTTAAACAACAAAAAAGAATTTCCATCAAAATAGTTTTCTTTTTAACCAAATAGTAAAACTTGCGATTTCAGAGATGATTTATGAAATAAAAATATAATAGCATACTCTTTAATTAAGAGAAATTTAGTTTCAACGAAAAATAATTAGATATTCTTATGGGGATTTATGAATTCAGGTAAGCGACAAAAATTACAAAAAGGGGCAGTTTCTAAAAGCAAGGGAAAAAGGGGAATTCTTTAAAATTGGGTGAAGAAGAGAATAGGGAAAAGAATGTGAAGTGTGTATGTAGATGCTGCACCTGTAAAAAAATTTCTAATTTCCGTTTTATCAAGCATGACGAAAAATTTGTTATTCACATTTTTATTTTTCATGCGTTATGTGACATTGGAGATTGCCCCCTCTCCCCCTAAATCACAAGCCGCCACAAAACCTGAGAACCTCTTTTCGTAAACAATAACATAAAGCCAATTTTGTCTGTGCCCTGTGCCTTATTTTACCCCAAATATACTACCCTAACTATTAACGCAGACCCGATGTGCCATAATCTGCCACAATAAGCCATATTTCTCATTCTACATATTTCTCGGTGTACCAGAATACCCCATATTCCATATTACCCTCAGGTCATATTATCGCATTTTCTGTTGCATTTTTTATTTGCGGAGAAAAAAGCACGTTTCTCGGGCAAAAGTCGGCCGAAATTACAATACCTAACAGGTTTTGATGTTATTTTTAATAAATTACCGTAAATATCCCCAGTACAATGAGTGACCGTGGATATTTCACTCAGATTCATGGACATAGGAAACACGAGACTAGGCATGCCATTGCGGGGGTGATGCAATGGGGGGGAGGTCCGCCACCTTTTGATGCCCCGCGACAAACATGGCAGCGCCCACATGTTTATACTTTCATGCACAGTTTGTCGGCAAAAATGCTCGTGCGCATAATCAAATGGCACATCGTAAGATGGCGTCTCTCCCCACTCATGGAATTCTCCCCCCTCCCGTGGATTCAACCCTGCTCGCCCAAGTTAGGATGGCATGCCTAGTCCCGTGTTTCCTATGTCCATGCTCAGATTAAACATTTTTTGCTAACTTTTCAGTGATACCATTGTGTATTCGTTCATAAAAATTGTTTTTATAATTACCAGCTTTGGTCATCAAATTTCAAAATAGTAAAAGTGAAGTATCTACAGTAGTTCGCTATATTTATGAAAAACTATCAATATCTATTGAGAATTATACTGACAGGCGATTTCTGTCAAAAATGTATTTTTGCAAATTCAGCGCCACCCCTTGCATAAATATAAATTAAAAATGTAATGTTAATTATAAATCAGAAAGTGAAAACTATTTAAATATTACAAACACGTTAATCTATTTTAAACTCAAACAAAATGCAATTATTCTACAAATCGCAAAGTTTTTTCCACGATCATTTAAATTAAATAACGAAAATTTAATTAAAAGTATCAAATAACTTTCGATACCCTTTGATATATAAAACCAATTTCCCACATAAAAGTTACCCATGTATCACTTTTTGCCAAATTTCACGTATTTCAGGACTGGAATTTCATTAGCTTCGTCCGAGATTGATGGCCATTGAGTTTTACGTCTATATTGATTTTTTTTCTTATATAGCTCGCTCAAGGCACATATCTATCATATTGTTATTTTGATCTAAAAACTGTAATTAAAAGCACGTCTAAATCTCCGATACCTCATATTTCTAAATAATAATAGTTATATCATACAAGATTTTAACATTTTCTTTTGATTCAATTCTATAATATATGAAATAAGCTGCAGCGTTTAAAAATAAACGTTTTTAGTTGCTAAGCATTCAAAAATTGAGAAATTCACAATTTTCCAATAGAAATTATTTATTTTTCTAATTATTTTTCTATTACGTTTATAATTTATAACAAAATTTCTATTATTGAGCTAAAATGTTATGGCAAGGTTTATAAAAAAATAAGATCATTGCAAGAAGCACCAGTATTTTTTCAATTTTCAAAAATATCTTACAACATAAATTTTTTATAATTTTTGCTTCTATAAAGAAGAAATTCTGTAAGTTTTGTGCAGACCAAAGAATTTTTCTGGCTATCTCAGAATTCTTCTTAATGGAAATTATTATCGGAAATTATTATGACGTGTTATTTATCAAAAACAATCCGACAATATTCAATAGTTTTCAATTGTATATTTTAAGATTTGGATGATTTAAAAAATAAAATCCCATGATTTTAAACGATATACTACTCAAATTAATTACACAATTTCAAATAAAATGCAGAAAAAATTGTTATATTTGAGAATTATTTATGTTTCTAAAAAAAATCGACGTAATTTTTATACTTTTGATTTCTAAACCAGAAATTAGCACTGGAAGTTCGGATATCATTTTATAATAATTTGTTTATTGTCTATTACTTATTCTTTTTTAATACTTTTTATTTAAATTGCATTCAATTAAAATCACAATACTTTACAAATTAGATTATATCTTAAAATCAAATCGTTCTAAATGAAAGAGTGAACAATTTTGCATTTTTGCATCAAAAAATGATACATTTTACACTTTACAATTTAAAATTGGAAAACATAAAGCTTAAAATATTTTTATCTAAAAACTTTTTAATACTTCTTAATTTAAAATTTAAGCTTACAAAGTGGAAAATTAAACAAAATTTTTTAATTAAACAGTCTTTATCAAAACATTGATAATTTTTTCATCGACAGAGATGGCGTTGGATTAATGAAAATATGTATTCTTATTTTAAACTATTTTCATAATATGGCAAGAGATTCTTAATTAAGGATGTTATGCTTTGTTACGTAGCATATATTCCAGAATAAATTTTGACATTCAAAACACTATTTTAAACGCAGATTTTGGCAAAACAGATTTTTCTTGATCCAATGGTATTTCTGCCGAGGCTTTAGTTGAAGAGTTTTGAAATTAAATATTACAAATTAAATCTTTCTGTAGGAAATTAATGAAGCAAAACATAATTTTTCATAATAATTCTTTCATTTTAAAGCATTTAATATTGTAAAATTGCTAAATATTAAAATTGGATTAAATTTCATTCGAACTTCGTTCTTTTCCAATTGACTACGTCTTTTCTTACACGGATGACAATTAAATTATTTAAATCCTTCAGGACAGTTATCCTGCTAAAAATCAGATCTCACAAAAAATTCTTTTTCTTTGCTTTTAAGAATCGGAATAATAATATTTTAAGAATTTTTTTTTACAATCGAAATTTTTCTTATTGCCATTTCTACCATTTTTTTAATGTTTTAATTTTATTAAGTGATATTATTGTTTTTGGTTGTTTGATCGGACAATTAGTTTATCTATAATTAATTTAAATAGTTGGAAGTCCATATATATTTCAAACTTCCGGCTCGTCATTTTAAATTAAGGGCCTTCATTTTACTGAAAGGATTATAAATATGTTCAACGGGTTTGAAATTCATTTTTATGGCCTGTAGTTATTTCGCTACAGTAGGGTTGTTTCCAAAGTCAGATATCATTTTTCCAATAAATGGATCTTATAGTATACAAAATTCTAATTTTAAAAATACGCATAACATTTTTTCACATATTGCTTACTATTTTTAATTTAATGTTGAACTATGAATTTTCTATCACGATGTCAATTGGAGGGCCCCTTTGACGTCAAAGGGGTCGGATTTTCCACCAATCATGGCTGATGTGTCAGTGATTCTCAAATATCTTTTTCTGTGCCGATGTTTTGTTTTGATTATGTGCACATCGAAAATTTAAGTTGGAAAATATTGTTTAAAAAACATTATAACCACGGGAAAAACATTTAAAACAGAAACTTTTGTATAAAGAATTCATTTAAAAAGTACTTAAATGTATTCATATTTACTGAACAATTCGTAAGAATGTACGATTTTGAAATGTGTTAATAATTGTATTTACTGTTTTCCTTTAACGTACTACTGACTCTTAATCAAAATATTACAACAGGAGAACTTTTTTGTCACATAAACCTGAAAAAATAAAGCTATCAAATCAAAATAGTCAGAATTGACAGCAGACCGTGGCCTAACCTCTTTATAATGAGTTTCGTTAGTTTGCAATATGAAAGCCACATTAAAAGATAATTATGAGAACTTCTGAGTCACGTGACAACCACGTGACACCCACGTGACACCAACTTGAATAAGTGTTTTACCGCCTTCAATTTTTAATAATTTTTTTCTGTTGAACGGCTCAACATAACAACAAATTATAACGCACTTTCAGTTTAGATTAAAATTATGCATTAAAAACTTATTTTATATAAAATCGCCAAACAACCCTATTAATTTCTTATAATATTTTCAACATTCCACCAAAATCAGCATAGAAAATGAGTATAATAAACTCAGTTTAAAAAAATGTTAAAATATTGAAAAAAGTTATGAAAAAAATAGAGCAATTTCGAATTATTATTCCAAATTTTTTAAAAGGATTTTCACAGAGTTCCACAATTTCCAGGAAAATTAAGGGACTTATAAAATTTCAAAGGATTTTTAAGATTTTTAAGGGATTTGAAGGCATTTGAAGAAATTTTACAAGATGCAAGGGATTTTATTGAATCTAAAAGATTTTTATTTACAAGATTTCGAAGGAATTTCATAGATTTCAAGTTTTAAAAACTTTTAAGGAATTTTAAACAATTTTGTAACATTTCCGAATATTTCAAGGGATTTTAAAGAGTTTTACAAGGTATAAGGGATATTTTTAGGGCCATCCATCATTTCAAAAGATTTTCTGAATTTACAGGATTTTAAAATTTTTAAGTTACCTTAAATGATTCTAAATCATTATATTTTCGGTTTTAAGAAATTTCTATAGTACTTTGAAGAAAAATTAAACAAAATTTCAAGAGATGGATAGCGATTCCAAGAATTTCGAGAGATTTTAACATATTTCGAAGGATTTTAAGATATTTCAAAAACTTTTCGGGATTCTTAAGATTATTGCAGGATTTCACCATTTTTTATGTTCGATTTTAAGGGATTTCTAAAGTAATTTTTAAAACGAATTAAATAAAATAAAATTTCAAGGAATTTCTAACGATTCCAAAGATTTGAAGGCATTTTAAAAATATTTGCACATTCAAAGGGATTTTATAGGACCTCCAATTATTTCAGAGTATTTGCATGAGTTTCAAAGATTTGCAACTGATTTAAGAGATTTTTAAGAATTTCAAAAGATTTCGACAACTTTAAGGGATTTTAAATATTTCTGTATGATTTCTAAAAATTTACGTTATTTCTACATAAATTTGAAAAATAAATTACGTGAAACACAATTTCAGGGAATTCTTGTCGATCACAAACATTTCAAGAAAAGGATTTTATTGAATCTTCAAAGATTTAAAAAAATATGTTACCGATTTTTTGGGATTTTAACGGCCTTTTTTTAAAAAAGAATTTCGGGATTTAGAATGATTTTTACTTATTTTGATGGATTTTTACGATTTCCAAAGATTTCAATGAATTTCTTGAGAACATTAGGGGCAAAAAAAATTGTATCGTAGGGGATTTCTTCGGGTTGAAATAATATGAAGGAATATGAAAAAATGACTAAATTTGCGAAATATTTGTATGGTTTTAAGTGTTCTAAAGTAATTCAAATAATTTAAATTAATTTCACCAAATTTAAGGGATTTAATAGAATTTTCATGTATTTGTAAGATTTTTAGAGATTTTAGTGGGATTTCTAGAAAACTTTATCGAATAAATTTAATTTATTTTAAAATAATTTGACATTACTTTTGCATGTTTTTTACTATATCAAAGATTCCAAAGAAATTCAACAGAGGTTAAAGGATTACTATAAATTACTCTAGATTGTAACAGATTCAAACAATTTTAGTGCAGTGAAAAATATTTCCAAAGGCATCAAAGGACTCAAATGAAGTTGCAAGCAATTTTAAAGATAATATGCGAGTTCGCAGATTTTTATTTTCTAAATTTGTTTGATGCAGAATCGCTATTTTTGTCTCGCAATTTTCTCTCAAGTGAATTCTCCCAAAAAGTCGATCAGATTCACTTAAATGCTTTCTTGTGGGATAAAAAAAGGTTTTAACACACATGTTTTAAATAGATATTTGTGTGGTACATTGAATGGTTATAAACATTTTTAACGAAAATTAAAATTTCACCTCCATATGTTTTTCAAAATCAAGAAAAAATTTTTTCCAAAGTTCGAACCATTTTTTCGTCTCAAAGTAAAGCTTTGCATTCTGACTCTTCGAGTCGTGAAGGAAATAGTGATATTTTATTCAAGAAGTTAACTTTTGTCAATTTTATTTCTGCGATACCAACGCTTCTGAAGGATTTTACTTTTCTTAAATGCATGCCAAAAACTTTTGTATTGTTTCAAAAACTTCAAGGTATTTAAAAGAATTTTACAAAACTCAAGAGATTTTAGATAGGAAGTACACAAGAACGTTCATATAAGAACAGTTTCGGGGGTTGCCTGGTACTGGCCTTGAGATTATGAAACTGCATACGTCAGCAGTTCTTGGAAGGATTATATCAGTCGATTCTATTTAGGCGTCCTTTTGTAATTCAAATGGGTTTATAGGATATTAAGAAAATTCACAGATTTGTCTACTTTTCACATTAGTTTCTTCAATATTTTTGTACTGCATATCCTATTTAAAGATTGTATATAATACACTTCCTATAATCGCGAAAAGATCATAGAAAATTCATTATAGGCCTATACTGATTTCCCTATTATATTTTTTTCGTAAAGGAAGTTTAAAATTTAGCATAAAAGTCACTTTATTTCTTATCTTCGATCTCAGTTTTTTATGCATGTAATCTAAAAACTATAATATAAGACATGTCTAAATCTCCGACATATTGACTGCTCACATTAAACTTTATCTAATAGAAGAGAATTTAGGTTTACCTCAGCATTCCGACGTTATTCACGTTTTTCGAACGACGTATCAAGTACCTAGAGGTATTGAATATGACGCATACGACAGATAATAGAAAATTTCTTCGGAATTGAGAGCGAGAAGTGAACCGAGATGTCGAAAAAGCAATTGAAAAATAAAAGAGATAAAACTTCCATGTCACACAGGCAAATTTTCGATAAAGAATTTATCGACATGCCAGCAATATGAGAGGAAACATAGCGAGAAATGCAATTCCAGGTTGGCGTAAATTTTATAAATTTCCATGCCGGATACTCCCCTTTCCTCTTCTCACTCTTTTCTTTCAAGAGATTTTCCTCTTCTTATCTCTATCAACCTTTTAACTCTATCTCGTTGAATTCCTCCCTGAAAGCTCATCCAGTGGCGCAGAATCTACAAAGCTGGGGAAAAAATTAATACCATAAGTAGTTTTAATTAAAGTAATTGATTTGATAGCATTCTTCCTTATTTAAAAAGTTTTCATCTAAAGAGCTTACCATTTTTGATTAAAATTGAGTTAGTTCAAATTGTAATTTAACAAGCTTATAATCTAGAGCAAATTAACTTATTGCAAATTACATACTTTCTAAATTAGAAAAAATCTTGTTAAAAGTTATTTTAATTAAAAGATTTAAACTCTTGATAACTAATTATGTTGTATAATTTACGAATTAAATTTAAATATTTCAGATTCAATTTTCTCAAAGGTTTTAAGATTTTCAATTTCTAGAAATGGAAAATTTGAGAATTTCAAAATAAACAATTTTAATTTGAAGTATATGTGCGTTCTTTAATCTGAGAAAATGAATATTAAACCCGATAATCTTTCGCAATCTAAATATCGAAGAAAAAATGTAACTTGAACAAGCTCATAAAACGTTCAAAATTAAAATGAAACTCCTTTAAATTTCTTTATCGCCAATTTAACCCCTAAAATTGTGTTTCTCACAAAACTGTAATGTTTCGAATTTTTGAGTTCGAAATGTACAAAATGTCGAGGAAAATGTAAACGTTCCATTTTACTCTCAACTTCTATTTCAATTTATACATTATCAACAGATAATGTAAAAATTGAAATAGAAGTTTTAAAGTCTAGATAATTTAAAAGATTTTAAGAAGTATTGAAAAATAAAAAATCATGATAGAAATTCTTAAAAGAAAAGTTTGAAAGTTTTAACATTTTTAATTCAATTCAGTTAAAACTCCACTATTGTTTTTCAATTTCATTTGAGCATAATTAATCTCAATTTCGACTGTATTCGACTTTATATTGAATTTATATATTCTCAAATATAGTCAGCATTATGATTTGAAACCGATTTTGAAACGTACAGACATTAAATAAAATTACTAGTCTCTCTGCTAATTCGCATTATACCCTGAGGTCTTATTGTTTTCATGGGAAGGTTGAATGACAGGAATTTAATTTTATTCACCTCATCACTAGAATCAAATAATAATCTTCATTTTGATGCAAATGTGCTCATGATTTCGTTGGACGTTTATTCCAGAGAGGGTTCTCACATTGTTTGGCATAAATTACATTATGATAATTTTCACATTTGAGGAAAAAGCACACATGTATTTAAAACTGGAAATAAATACGAATTCATGTTTATTCAAACGCACTTATTTTTAAGGTGCTATTTTCCCAAAAACTTTTTTATCGATCCGTATTGTTCGGAATAAAAAAATATAATCTACTAGATTTTAGAGATTCTGAAATTTTTAATTAAGGTCGTTTACATGTAAAAATTTCTTGCAAAATCAATTTTCTATATTGAAAAAACGTTTTCAAATTGTCGAAAAGAAAATATATTTATTATTATTTTATATGTTATATATATACTATTTTTTATAATTTTATACTTATTTATAATTTTTCAAAATATATTGTTTATCGTATTTATATGAGAAAAGCCTGTTTGAATTTTGGGAATATAACAGAACTTTATTGTAGTATTTGTTCGTGAATTCGAGACACATCAATAACATATGGTACAACCTTTTATAACCATTTATGATTTAGCAATATCTATTTACAATATATTTAGTATATTGTTTATTTTTGTTTATATGAGAAAAGCTTTTTTATTATAATATTGGGAATGTAACAGTATTGTATGTGATGTATTTGTTCGCGTTTTCGAGTCGCTTCGATTGAGATATTGACGAACCTTCGATGATATTTCATGATCAATAAATAGCGACCTATAGTTTTTAAAAAAAGGTTACTTTATTTATTTCAGAAAAAAATTATATGTTGAACATAGTGCTACTAAATATTAGAAAGTTGTTCGTTATAACAGAACACCTTGATTGACCTTTTGATGGTCTCTCTGATTTTGGGTGATACAGAAACAAAAGCTTGAAAAATATTGAAAGTGTACATTTTTCTTTTGTTAGTGAAAAACCTCTCTCTATATGCAAGAACAATTTTCATCAAACGAGCACAATTAAGTAATTCAACAGGAAAAATAAATCCATAATTCTTCTCAGCGGTATTTTGATACTATTTTTAGCAAAACATCTGAATAGCCACGTGGTTCCGGGTTCAAATCACGAAGCAAGAAGGTGCAAAATCGGCGTTGTTGTACATATATTTTAATGCTATTCGATCATTTCTTTCTTATTTTTAAGTATATTGTAATTGAATTTATTAATAAATTAACTATTGTTCCTACTTTTTATTAATTTACAACTACCTTTCCTAGAGGTCTTAAAATATAACACAAAATAAACGAAACAAATAATATACAATATCCATCTAATAAAATACTAGATCTGCGATATAAACTGACCTCATAAAAGTTTTCATCCCTCGAAAACCTTAAATATCTATAACTCTGTATAAAAAGATTCTCTGTCTATTCTAAAGAACTGGTGATTGATGAGACAAATTTTTTTCTTGGCGAATTAATCTTTTATCTTTGTTGAAAAACACCGGTTCTATAAGATTACGACTCTTCTGGTAGAAACACTGATCTGCGAATGACTATGAGGGATTGCCATTGGAGATAAAGAAGAGTGACACGTCGAGAATAGGGAAAGCCGATGAAACATGACTGAGAAGGGTGCGAAATATCGGGGTCAAAAATCGGTTCGCTGCACTAAAGCGCGAAGGTATTTCCGCTCTATTGTACTCGTCAAGTGCCGGGCCGCAGAAGGTTTAATGAGATTTTATATGAAAACCGACTCAACCTAGCTCTCGGTTCCATTCGGTTCTGTCATTAAGGTTTCACCCCAATGGCAGCTGCTATCGCTTCTCAGTGGAGTGTATATGAACAAGGAGTGGGTAAACTTATAATGGTGCCTCTGTAACAGAAAATTACTCTTGCGTCAATATTTCCGACGACGGAACCAAGAGAGCTTCACCGGCGTAGCAGCTGGAGCAAATAAGTGATTCCTGCTTCTATTGCGGTTCAACTGATGCCCGGACTCATTATGTAGTACATAATAAAACGCTTCTCCAATTTGCGAAGACAATTTCGACTCAGATCTTTCATAAATTCACAATTCAGTCTAAGACACTAACTTTCCTGTCAGGGAGACTAAAGCGTTTTAATAATAATTTTATGAGGCGCTTTTTGACGTAAGTTCATTAATAAATATTGACTATTCAAATATGAGTGTACAAGAAAGGGTTTGGTAGCCTATTTAAATCTATTATTTCAAATCAAGCATAATGACCAGTAAAAATAAAACAGGAGAACCTTTTCCCTCCCACCATTTCAATCTTCCACAACATCCCCTCACCTTGAATCTCGTGCCCTGCTTCCACTTTCGATCACCCTATTTTTAATCCCTCACTAAATTGTTTCCCTTTACCATTTCTCGCGATCTGTCCCTCATCTTACATAATTCGTTCCCCTAACCATTCGCCCATTCCCTATACTCCTTAAAGCTCTTCCCACCCCTTTCCTCTCAGAACGTCCCACCTTCTCCATACACCTTACCCCTTCACTTCCTCTCTCCGAAATTTTCTTTCCCTTTACCTTGATCCTCATCGCCCAAATTTCCTCCACAACATACAACTCATTCCTTTCCCTGTGCACTCAAATCTTCGCTTCAGCACTCCTCACTCCTTTCCTTCCCCTCGCCCGAACTTTTTATTCCTTCTATCCTGATCCGCATCTCACCAATCTCAAGTCCCACTCATCCCTATCCTCCCCCTTCTCATTTAATTCAGTCATTATTACCATTCTCACCTCCTCCCCATTCCATTTCTCTCACCCTCCCATGATTATTCTCAATCCCAACCCCTTCTCATCACCTATTCATTACTATTCTCTCGTTGGAATGCCACAAGGGCCTATTTGAATTGGCTCTTCTTAGTGTCAAGTGCGCATGCGCAATCGCAATAAGCTGAACCACTGATAGTGGCTGACAAGTTTTCGAGTTGAAAATAAATTCCCACTTTTTTATATAGGAAATTGGTTTTTTTATCAGCGAACAAAGTTTTGTTTTTATTACGTCCAAACATGCGCCTCGAGCGAAAATAAAATTCGACCTCCATTTTCTCGAAAACTAATAATATTTTTTTAACAAACTTTTCTTCTATCGATTTAGGAACTCAAAAGTTAAAAAGAAAATTTTCACTTTTTTTCAATTGAAAATTTTATATTTAACTGCCGTCCATATTTTAGAAAAAGTGCCACTCTAACGTAAAAAACTTCCCCCGTATTTCCTCAGAACCTAATAAAATTAGTCGCATGATACATCTAAAATATTTATACAATAGAGTGCAATACATTGAATGCAAATCATTTCAAACAAAATTCTACTTACAATTAGTTTAAAGATAGGATATATAGCTTAATGCAAATTTAACTGAAGTTCTATTATAATTTAAAAAGTGTGAGTGAATACCGATTATTTTAAAAGAATTGATTTGAATTCAATAGATGATTTTAACTCACTTCAAAGGAATTACCGATAATTCAGAATAATTGAAGTCAATTCAAAGTACTTAAGCAATTTCAAGCGGATTCAAAATAATTCATGTGGATCTCAGTAAATCCAAAAGTATTGCAGTCGATTGAAGAGGATTCAACTGAACGTCACATTAATGTAACTAAATTGAGAGTGAATTTAGCTCAATTAAAAAAAAATCAAAGAAACGTAAGTGAATTAGAATCAAATAAACACAATGCAAGTAAATTTAATTGTATTTAAGTGAATTATAATATAATTCCAATGAAAATTTGCGAAGTGTTACAAATAAAAAACTCGAATCACTTTTGAAATAAAAAATAGTCCTATGGGTATACAAATTAAGTTAATTATTTTTATATACAGTTTTTGGTACAAACTGCTAAAAAATAAATTTAAAAAACTTTTGTTTACGTTGGAATTGTTTTCAATATCATTAGAGATTTTTATTAGCAACTTTTCAGCACTAGCCATTTATGACTTTAAAAATTTTTGTATTTCCGGCCCACCCTAGTGCAAAAAAAACCCTAATACATAAAGAAAAATCCTGAAGGCGGCCATATTCGGTTGTCCTCTGGATTGATCGATTAAATTTTCTTAAGCCAAATTGTTAATATTTTTTTGATCAATAAGAATTTGGATTTTTGATTAGTTCATACTTACTTCGAATTTTCCAAGACTGTTTTAATTAATTTTTTGAAATTGAGGGGGTGTTAGATTAGGAATAGTGTAAAGTTTCGAAATTTTTGTGGATTTTACAACCAGCATATATATGCGTACAGCGAATGATTTTTGTACTGAAAGAGAATTAGTTTTAATATTCAAGGGTGATTTACGAGGGAAGTAGGGGATCAAATCTGAAAGCTTTTCTAAAGTGCATTTCCATTTAGTACTTACATCTTTCTCTTCAAATAAATATATTATAAAGTAATAAGAACTTAAGTACAATTTTTGCATGGGATTAATTTAATTTCGAAGGCTGTTTTTTATTTTAGGGCGAGCTAAAAGTGCATTGAGGGTTTTTGTAGTTTTATAAGTTACTGCTAAGTTCATTTAATAATGATGTCATGAAACAAAATTAGAAAATTTTAAAACCTAATGTTTTTTTGGAAAATAACTCTTAAAGAAAAAAATGCATATCAGGGATGTGAAAAAATAATGTGATTCATTTTGAATTATGTATGCCCAGCGTCGTCCAGAACGTGAAGGTTTAATAAAGAATAAATAAAGAAAAAGGATTTCGAGCTTGTATAATGTGAAATATTTTTACTGCTAAAGGCAGAATTTCACGTCAAAAATATTTTTAAAACTGTTCATCCTTTTAACGCATGTAGAACCTACCCTTAATTAACCTAACGATTTTAAAAATTCTATGAAAGGCACTGATTTGAAAAGGTGAAATTTTTTCATCAAGAATGGCAGAATTTCATCTCAAAAGTATTCCGAAAAAGTGACCTACCCTAACGAACCTTTTATTATTCAAGAATTATAAGAAAACACACAAATTTAAAAATTTTTAATTTTGTTAATGATAATGACATAATTTCCGACCAAAAACATCAAAGCAATTTTTAACCTTCTGACCTATGTGATATATAGCCACGCTAAATCATCTTATAAAGTTTCAAAGAACCTATAAATACGCTCATTTGAAACGTCGAAATATTTTCGCTGATAATAGTAGATTTGCATGCTATAAGATCCCCTATAATATTGCATCCCTCTAGCACATCTAAACCTTACCCTAAATCAGTCCATGGTTCAGAAATTCTGTACAAACTAATTTTGAACAGTCGAAATATTTTCACTGATAAAGGCAGCATTACATGTCAACGTTTTTTTAGTTTCGTCTCTCTAAAATATATGGAATCTACTCTAAATCAACCTATAAAGTGCAGGGGTTGCTTTGGAGTGGGTTCCACATGCGCTAGAGAGCTAGAACTTTTTTGAAGACTTTGTGGCAAACAAATCTGTCATTATGAGTGAAAACGTTTTAAATGATAAATTTATCGTCTTTATACAAAAATTTAAACTATCGTCTTTATAGAATTTTGAAACATTATGTGTTGATTTGGGATAGCTTCCACATGCGTCCGAGGGATGAATATTGTTTCAAGAGTTTTTGACATGAAATACTATCATTATTGGAAAAAATATGTTGCTTTTTCCCACCATTGTTTTTTACAAACATTTTTGTTACTAGTTGTTGATTTGGGATGGTTTTCACATTCGCTAAAACGTTTTGAGGTCTTCTGAAACCGAAAAACAGGCTTTTACGAATTTGTCTGTTTTATGTATGTATGTATTTATGCATTTATGTAGATATGTATGTATGTATTTAGGCATGTATGCATACATGAATGTATGTCTGCACCTGTGTATATGTATGGCTTCAAGTATGTTTGCATAGATGCCTGTATGTATGCATGTATGTATGGATGTATGTATGGCTGGATGTATGTATAGTTGTATATATGTCACTATGCATGTATATCTGTAGGTTGTATTGCATGTATGTCTGTACATATTTCTGTATGTATATATGCCCATTTGTATCTCTTTGTGTATATCTGTATGTTTGTCCATTTGTAAGCACGATGGCTTTTGAACAAATTAAACTATTCAATTGGCCTTCGGTACGTTCACTCAAGTTTGTGAGCCAGCTGTTTTGGATAAAAATTGAGAAAGCTATAGCATTTTTAAATGTTTGACACCACTTTTTAAGCTTTAAAGATTCTATTTACAGCTATTCGTAGTACTCGGAAACGACATTTAAGACTTCTTTTGAGGTTCTGTCGACTTTTTCAAAAAACCCACAACTTTATTTTTGCCAATTTTTTGTTAAATTTGCCCTGTCATAAGGAAAATACTGTGTGATTTTTATACAGGCTGAATAACTTTTGTGGCCAGGAGACTTTTTTTTATAAAATCGTATTTAGGCATTTTTCTAGAAAACAACAAGAGATACGAAAAGATGATTTGAAAAATAGTTTGCACAGTTAAAATTTCTACAAAAAGTTTTTTACTCATTCACGATATATTGTAGCATTTTTCAGAATAATAAAAAATGCAATTTTCCTAACGACTAGAAATCTCACATATCAAAGTTAGGTCAAAGGTTATATGACCTTAGACGAAAAAATACGTATCACCAAATTTTCTATAAAAAAAAACATATTTTGCCCCCGAGAGACTGCGATTTCTAGTGCACAACCTGCCTGATTTGAAATGGATTCGGGCTCACAACAACTTTTCGTTTTTTCGTGAAATTTGAAAATTCAAATTTTGATAGTAAAAAAATAAATTCTATTTTGCCATCAAACTATGCAATATATAAGAAAGATGAATTCACAAAAATTATGCACACAAAAAAGATCTGCAAATTTGTGTATTTATTGTAGACAGTTTTGCCCATTCGGACTTATTACACTTAAAAAAATTGCAAATAAAATCATTCTTCACAAATCTGAATAATATGTTTTTCAAAAACTAATTGTAGTTTTTTTCTCTGTTTCAGGGTAAAAGTGCAATGATACCATCCAGCCTATCATGAACGTTCAAAAGTTCGTGCAGCGACGCTGTAGGATATCGTATCGCATATCATGGAAACGGTAGTCTTGCTTCTAGAAGTCCTAATTGTTTCGGCCCTATCTGCGGAGGAGCCGATAAAAAATGCTTACGGTGAGTGAATCCTTAAAGAAAAAAATCACCAGTAGGGTATAAAGTTGTGAAACATTCGAGGCTAGAAGTTCCTTTAGCGATTGAGTTAGAAAATTGAATTTACTCTTATTTACTCTTAAGAGGAAAAGGTATCTTGTCGCTTTTTGGTGTCTCGATCCGATGGTAATTGGATAACGTTAATGTGATTTCAGGGCAGTGTATACATCCTCTTGGCATGGAGGAGGGAAAAATTCCGGACGACGCAATAACGGCGTCTTCTAGCTACGAGATGAAGTCCGTCGGCCCGCAAAATGCGAGGTATATTTTCTCATCCTCTTAATGAATATTATACCAGGCACACGTTTACACACTGCTGTAAGCAAAGCCAAAAGGGTTCTGCAAACCAGGTTGCTGCCAGTCGGAAATGCTTTTACTTAATCCTTTTATTAAGCAGAATTCTGATGAACGTTATTAGTGCATTCATCGCTGATAAATACATATTATCTTTCGCGGATATTAACGCCTTATTCCCGTTCACAAAATATCAATGAAAATATAAAAGAGGATTACATTAATTTTCCGAAAGAAAAGGAAAAACAACACTTATTTAATACAAGTCAATTATATTTTTATTATGTTTTTATTTAATTTATAAAAATCCTCAATTATTTAATATAGAAAAAACTCAGAACAATCTTTTCCCGAATTTCTAAATAAAGGTTACCTGCAATTAAAATTTAACAATGTCGGTATCATTACCCTATCATATCGGATAATTCTTTTGCTTTTATCACGTTTCTAGAGTAATTTTTCATGTTTGTGTCGAGGGTTGTTTGACTGCTCTTAAAAGTTACAATAACCATCCTCATAAGTTTAAAAGCTAATTGAAGTTAGAAAAGGTCATTTAGGTTCGTTTAATTTCATTAATTTGTTATTTCGGTTGAAAAGTTAATTAAAAACATAATTTTATATATTTGTACTATCTACTTTCCTCTGTTTATTCATATTTTCTTAAAATTATATAAGATTAGTACATATATTCATTGTGAAAAAAAGTTTTCATTATGGAACAAATTTCTTAAATTCTTTATATCTTATAAACAAATTGATAAATAAATCTGATATTTGCATAGAAAATATTGCCACTTAACAACAGTTATTACTGTAATAAACCATTGTTATAAGCTTTTCTTAACAAAAAAATGTTTCTTTTTTACTGGACTACTAGTTTTCATCTCAAGAATAATATCATGACAGGAAATTAACTTTTTTGTTGAATGTTCAACAATTTGGTTAAATTTTTTTAATTGAGAAATATTTCTTGCTTAAAAGTTTCATTCTTCTGTTAAAAATTTAATTATTTCTGGAAATTTTATTTCTTCTAAATTCTTTATTTTTTTTTAATTTTCATATTTGCTTGAAAATTTAATTATTTTCTTGCAGATTTAACAAAGGACCCCGCACACAGTACATGGGAAAATGTCTTTCGGTGGATTTGGCTGAAACTTGGTAATATTGCAGGTTACAAGAAGTCAATGAAATATCCCTAAAAATTTTTTTAAAATTGACAGTTCCAGCGATATACGGCGCCAAGTGCTCAAAATCAGTGCATATGATATATCTGCATAGAATTGAGAGCAAAAACAATGAAAAAAATCAGAATCACACATTAAAATGAGATCGAAATTATGTCCGCCTATTCCGATAACTCTCACAGTTCGCTTCTCGCAACAGCTGAACGCTAAGAGCTCAAAATTTTGCATTATCTGCAACACTGACAGCTCGAGAGAAACAGCGGTGGTAAAATAACGGCAGCATCAAGTGTGGTCATAACAGTCATATTAACAACCTGCTTCTCGCAACGTTAGAACGCGAAGCATTCAATATTTGCAATTATTTGCAACATTCACAGTTTGAGGGCAGCAATGATTCTTAAATAAGGTCAGTACCAGATGCTATTGTGCCAATCATGTATATCGTCGACTTCCAGCATCGCTCGAATGCTAAGCGGTCAATATTTTTAACTAACTGCAATATATATAGTTTGAGGGAGCAGTTGTGCTAAAATAAAATCAGTATCAAGTGCTATTATATCATATATCGTCCGCTAAAAGCAACGTTCGAACGCTAAGCGCTCAATATTCTGAATTAAATGCAACACTTGCAGTTTAAGGGTAGCAGCAGTCGTAAAAACCGGTCAGTATCATGTGCGATGGTGCCAATGATAAATATCGCGCGCTTCTCAAAACCCTTCAACTTTAAGTGCGCAAGATTTTATTATAACTGATACAATTACTACTTTGAGTGGAGAAATGGTGCAAAGTGAGCTTAATACCATGTGAGATCATTCAATCATATGTATCGTCTTCTTCCCGTAACGGTCGAATGCTAAGTGCTCGATATTATAAATTAACTGCAACACTGATAGTTTGAAGACAGCAATGGTTCTAAAATAAGGCGAGCATCAAGTGCAATTGGGACAATGTAGCATACAAGCTCCACTACCAGTTTGCATCAATACATTAGGTTTCGAGTAAGATCATGTTCTTTAGCTACTATTTCATTAAGAATAGACTAATTACATTTGAAAAATATTCTATATTCTTAAATTTAAGGATAAGAGGTGGCTGATAGAATTAATTTTAGCATAGAACGGCGATTCAGCATTTTGTAGGATTATCATCCTCAACTACTCCAGTCAACTTGCTCCGCTAGATATTCCCTGTCACAAACGTAACAATGTAAGTGATTTATAAACTACTTATTTCAACATATCTTTAAGATAATTTGTTATTATTTTTACGTTATAATTACATAATTGTTTAAAAAATCAGTAAACAAATTATTTACTTAACCACGACCGACTATGTAATAAAAACGTCATTAAAAGAAGGAAAGGTTGCTTAATATTATAAGAATGAACATATGAAATCTGTAAACTGTTTCTTATTTAGAATTTACAATAAATGAAATACATCATTTACATTTTTAAAACGGAAACTAAGTGAAGCTAGTTACAAGTAATAAAAAAAACCTCTTCTTTGTTATGGAACTTGTGAATAGCTTCACTCAGTTCATGATTAGCGTTTGATCCTTGTTGGAAGTGGGTGATATACATTATTGTCACAATAGTACTTGATAGTGACCACCTTTTAGGACTGTTGCTGCCCTGCAACTGCGAATTGTGCAAATTATTGAAAATATGGAGTATTTAGCGTTCGAGCGTTGCTGGAAGTCGACGATATACATGATTGGCACGATAGCATCTGCAACTGACCTTATTTAAGAATCATTGCTGTCCTCAAACTGTGAATGTTGCAAATAATTTCAAATATCGAGCGCTTCGCCTTCTAACGTTGCGAGAAGCAGGTTGTTAATATGAATGTTATGACTGCACTTGAAGCCGACGTTATTTTATCACCACTGTTTCTCTCGAGCTGTGAGTGTTGCAGTTAATGCAAAATATTGAGCACTTAGCGTTCAGCTGTTGCGCGAAGCAACATTTTGTGGTTGTTTTTGCTCTCAATGCTATGCAGATATATCATATGCACTGATTTTGAGAGCTTGGTGTCGTATATCGCTGGAACTATCCATTTTTTTTTTTAATTTTAAGGATATTTCATTGGCCCCTTATAACCTGCAATATTACCAAGTTTCAACCAAATCCACCGAAAGACATTTTCTCATGTATTGTGTGCGGGGTTCTTTGTTCAAAATCCATCCTTTTTTATTGAGAATTCAACAGACTTGTTAAAAATACGTCCTTTTGAGTTAAAATTCAACTTTTTTGTAGTAAATTTTTCCTTTGGACTGGAATGATCAATCGTTTTTTAACATTGTTTTTTTTCTTGACTGAAAAATCTCTCTTAGGAAAAAGTTTATTATTTTGTTTGAAACATTTTTTTTGAACATTTATTTTATTAGTATAAAATTCATCTCTTTGTTCGATCATTAAACTATTATATTGAAAATCAGTTTGTTTTTTGTTGACAATTAATCTTCTTAACTGAAAATGTGAATATTACATTCTTGGTTACAAATTTATCGTTTTTACTTGGAAATTTAATGAATTTCGTTGAAAATATATTATTTTCTTGAAAATTTATCTTTTTTTATTGGAAATATATCTCTTTGCTTAAAAAATTAAACTATTTTGTGAAAGAAATTGCAATGTTTTGTATGATAATCTTATTCTTCAGATAAAAAGAAGTGACTACATTATGCTTCAAAATGCGAAATAAGTAATTTTGTTTAGAACAATTATTTATTGACTTAAAAACTGTTGTTGAATTATAATATTTGAGATGAAAAAAATGTTGACGTAGAAAATAACAAGTTTTTATGTTCAGAAGTGTGATACAAGAGAATTTCTTCATAGCAGTTATTTATTACAATTACAATTGCTCTTTTTTTGGTCTCATTCGTGATTAGTAATTACTTTTATGTAATTTAACTGAAAAATCAATATACATAATGCATTCAAGCACGGAAATGCAGAAAATATCAGTTTTATCTATTAATTGGTGTATTACATTAATTAAATTAAGTAACTCTACATATAATAAAAGTTTCCTTTCATGAAGAGTAATAATAATAATTATTGCTGAGAAAATATAAACAAACAGAGCAAAGTAGGTCGTGCAAAATTTGTTTACTTCATGAAACAATTGCTTTCAATAATGCAGGTAGTCCTATCTTAGGTCATTCAAAAAGATGCAAGTTTGAAATTAGCTTTAAAATGTAAGGCTTTCTATTCCATTTTTTTAAATTTACTTATATGAGTCCTTAAATCTGGAAAAAATTTCATGAATTGTCTACCGACTTATGAGTACTATAAATGACAAAATAAAGAGTTTATCTTTAAAAACTTAAAAAAATGTAACCCTTTAAAGCTTTCAAATTGTAATATCGAAGCTACATGGAAAAAAATAATAAAAAATGCTAGAATACCTTGAAGATTGATGATTTAAATAAAACTTATGAAATTGATTCTAAAGAATATTTAATAAAAACGATTCTGTGTTCTAGAATTTTAACAAACAAGATTCTTTTAAAATTATGTGACTATTTGAAAGACACTCTATTCTACTTTACATTACTCATATAATTTAACATGATGAATGTAACTTTCGCTTTTAACCTTTGTGAATTTTTTTACCGTTTCCTTCAAAGGAAATTCTTTTCCATAAAAAATCTGACTCTAATTTACCCTCTCGCGTTACAAAGCGATTATTTGAGACTCCGAAGAACTCGGGGCACGCGCGTTTTTCATTATTTCCTTGTTTGACGCCGAGAGAAAATGAAACTAAGCACGCGAAAAATAAAGCAAGAGCTTTATTAATTTAGCATCAAAGGAGCATTTTCCATAAGTAACAGCCTAGCATTTGAACAGTACTCTCAATAATGAAAAATGATTCCCTTCTTCTTATTGCTTATCAATATTTAATAAAGTAATTAAAATACGAATTTTTCTTCTCAAAGCTAATTTCACTTATTCTTTAATCTTTTAGCAATAAAATTTAGAGGTGCAAAAACACTTTATATTATTCGCGGAAATGCTTGAGCTTTCTTTCTTGTTGATAGGATAAAACAAATTTGTTTTGCGGAACAGAGAGAGGATCTAAAAAAGGTATTTGCTGACCTGGAAGACTGATCTTTGTGTGTACTCTCTGGAAACAATTTTCTAGGTCCACTGAGTATTCTCTAACCTTTTCATTTAAATCTTTCTTTTTACGATGACTAGATTAAGGAATAAACTTTAGATGAGCCTGAATGTAATTTCAATTTAAAAATACTTTTTGTTTTGTTTGTTTTTTAGGATTCGCCAAGAGAAAAACGGTGGTGCTTGGTGTCCAAAGGCCCAAATCAGTAATGATATTCGAGAATATTTGGAAGTTGATCTAACTCAAGACCACTTAATCACCTGGACAGAAACGCAAGGTCGTTTTGGAAATGGCCAGGGTCAAGAATATGCAGAATCCTTTTTTCTGGAATACTGGAGGGGTTCAAAGTGGCATCAGTACAAAAATTTAAAGGGCGATAGCGTATGTAATATCCCTTAAATTAAAATATAAAAAATTCGAAACAATTTAATGCTTAGGCTTCAAAAAATTTGAAATTTGATCAAACTTCAAGAACCCCTTTCTTCTTAGGGGCCTAAAATCAAAATTAAATCAAAGCTGTCATTTTTACAGTACAGAATTAAAAAATTAAAAATCTATAAAATTCAATACATTTTTATTTTAAAGGTTCAAAATTACATCAATTTCAAATAAAAACATTCAAAAATAATAAATCTGGAATTTTCAATATTTAAAATACAAGAATGTAAAATTTAAGTTCGATAAAATTCAATAATTTTTCATTATAAGTCTTCAAAATCAAACTATTTCAAAAAAATGTTCAAAATTACACACTTTTAAAATATGAATCTAAAAAATTGAACAAATTTCAATAGTCTATTTTCAAAATAAATTTTTTTTTAAATTATAACTCTTAAAAATTGTAGGCATTTGAATCGGAAATCTTTATCAAAACTCAAGAATGTTCCATTACACAAATATGTAATAAATATTGAAGACTTTTCAATTTTAAAGCTTAAAAATTAAAGAATCGTTAATTTAAATAACAAACATTCAAAATTAATCAATCTTCAATTGTGATTCTCAAAAATTGAAGAAATTTCAAATTTAAATCTTGGACATTAATCTATTTCAGAAAAAACATTGAAAACTTCCTACATAGCTATATATATATATATATATATATATATATACCTGTAAATTGATTGATTTTCAATTCTGTATTCTTGAAATTCAAGTATTTTCAATTAGAACTTTACTAAATTCTAGAACTTTAAATTGTATATCTCGCAGATTTAAAAGATTTATACGCCCTTAAAGTTAAAGACTTTTTCATTGTAAATCATCAAAATTACATCTTTTTTAATCATACACATTAAAACTTAAAGAATTTTTAATTGCAAATCTTTAAGATAGTCAAATAACAGATATATTTTTGAAACTTTTATCACTTTAAAGCATCAAAATTCAACATCCAACATGTTAACAAACTTTCCGTCGTAAATATCTGGCATATGAATCAGTGTCAAAAATGGAAAATATCGGAAAGACTGAAAATTACAGAATCCGGCTATTTGTACCAGAATTTCAGTAAAAACTGTTCCTTTTCCAATTCGCGCTATTTATACCGAAAAAATGCACCTATTGTACTGAAATTTTAGCACAGGCAAAGACGGCCATGTTTTAAATGAACAAAGAAAACGTTTCGTAACGTAATTTCTTTTATTTACCCAAAAATAAATTTAAAATTAATAAAATCATTCTTAATTTAAACAAATTTTATTAGAACATGTAACTATTTATTCTATTAAAAGAAATGTTCTTTGAATCAAAGAATATTTTTTTGAGTTTATTTAGTATGTTTTATTTTTCTAAAGTTCATTTAAAAGATAAAATTTTGCACTTTTTTTACAATTTATTTTATTGAATAATGCTGTTTACGATAACTTTATATTTTTAACAACAATTTAGAAGATTGATATTATCTACTCAAGTTTATAATTTCAAAAATGTTTAAAAACGGTTTGTTTTTATATAATTGAGAATCTTTGAAATACTGTGAAATAGTTGAATGAAAAAATGTAATTTGTGATTTTCTATTATTTTTTTATGTCGTCAAAATTTGAATTTTTCCAAAAAAATCGAAAAGGTGTCATGATAATCTTGTAGGGCATTTAAAAAGCAAAATTTTTCTTCTCTTGACTTTTTTTCATATCGTGCATTATTTGGCCTAAAATGTTCACTTTCGTGTGTTCGTCTTTTTAAATACTATGATTGTCCGTACAGAAAATTTTTGAATCTTAAAAAAAGTGGTAAAAAATATTTAAAATGAACGCACTTTTTCCATTTGTATCAAAAATGGCTGGCTAAAGAACTTGACTTTCATTTTAAGATACGAAAAGAGTGTCTCAAAGGACAATCCAATCTGTCAATTCTTTCGAAAGTTATCGTGCTAACAAAAAAACCATCCACGAACAAATAGACAGACCGACAGATAAAGAAACAGACCGGCAGACAAACACAGTTGCAAAAACCTGTTTTTTTTTTATTCAGGGGGTTTGAAAACGTGGACATTTGAAAACAACTGGGGGGGGGGGGGTAAATTTTACACAAATCTAATACCTTCTCTGGTGAGAATGTAATGAAATCACTAATCTAATTACACGAAAATTGAAATTTATAACGTTATTAAAATCTTTTATTATAATTACTGAAATTTAACGTTAAATTCTACTTTTCGATACGTGGATTTTCTATAGTATTGATTAAAATCCCCCTCAAAAACTGTAACTTAGATATGTAATTTGTGGACAGCCCCTTAGTAATAATAAATTATTGCTAAAGATTCGTGATAATATTTTTGTAAATCAACAACATTTGAGATAAATGAAAATTCTTTATAGTTTTTGTACCACCTTTTTTGAAGGGTTGGTGTTGAACCCTTGCAGTCTAATTAGTGTTACAATGTAGCGATTTTGCTCAGCTGTAAGATTTTTATCTATTTGTTTGGATGATGTGTGTATTTAATTAAGATCATTAGGGGGCATTAATCTCGAAAAATATGTTTAGGTCCTACGAGGGAACAGCAATACATATCTGGTCGAGAAACAGAAGTTGGATCTACCCTTTGTGGCTAGCAGGGTCCGATTCGTCCCTTACAGTCAGCATCCACGCACAGTCTGCATGAGGGTTGAGATTTATGGATGTGTCTGGGAAGGTACGCCTTGGTATTTAATCTGCGGAAAAAAAATTTGAAAATATATCATCAGATATTTTGATTAAGGCCATTAATATTTCGAAATGAATCGTGTTCATCTCAAATTCCACACTGATTCTCATCCACATAAATCAGATTTACACTAAGAGCCGAACACAATAAAATTCGGTACCCTTAAGTTTGCTTCCATTAATTAGAAAAGATTCTCAAAAATAAATCAATTTTTTTCATTAAATGTCTGTAGTAATATTTCTTCATTAGGAAGTTTCAGAACTAGATTTGTAGTAAATTGAGAATAAAAATGAAAAACAGGACGGAGTGAAAAAGTAGAAAATATCTTTAACTTTTAATAAAAAAACAGTACCATTAGTTTATTTTTAATCTATCGCAAATTACCATATTCAAACAAATTTGCACATTTTGTATTACTACAAAATAAAATAAAGTTTTTATTAGTTTTATGAATGATAGATGAAGGGTGGCAGTACGGAACCAGATAAATAGCATAATCGGATTTTTTCAGAAAACCGAACTGCGTAGGGCGCGCGACTGTTGGTTCTCGCGCTTCGAGCTCGATAATGCACTTACCTCGCGCTTCGCGCTCGATTTTTCTGCCTAGACTTTTTAAAACTAAAGTTGAAAATATCGACAACAGTAATTTGTAGATTGTGAATTCTCTTTTGTTAAAGCTCCTTCGGCTTTAACGAAAACATTCTTATCACGTATCTCGTGCTACGCACTCGAGTTTATCCCTGCAATTTTATATCATTCCCATAATTGTATATTATTATAATTCATGACTTACATTGGTATTAGAACAAGCGTAGTTTTATTGTCCCGTTTAAAAAAATGCGAATTCTTTGAAAAAACTTGTTGTTAAATATCTTATTGCGACTTTTGTCGTTTTTCCATTTTTTGCTCTTCTTTTTGTGCTTAGTTTTTTGCTCATTTCCAATGTGTTTTTAGAATTTAAACTGTACACATACGGTCTACTGAGCAACCTTACCCTTTTTAACTTCTAAATTATATATATATATTTTTTTTCTTTATTTTATTTATTTTTTATACCTCTAGGATCAAACCGTAGGGCCTATGACAAAGCCACCGACCGCATCCTCGGGTTGCGGATAAAGGGTGCATGTACCAAGGGTTTCTGCTGAATATGGTTACAAAAAAATAGGCAGTCGCGGACAATTGTCCAGTGGAGGTCCCAAAGGAATTAACCCCTAAGCGGAGGTGTGAAAACCATGCCAAAAGCTGAATGGCCCCTGGTTGAGGTGTCTAGAACGGTGACTCTGGGATACCGGGCGACATCTCAGAGTGCATAGCCTTATCCTTGCATGCGGGGCTCTACAAGGATGGACGAACCCCTTTCCCTAGCTTCTTGTGGGAACAACAATGACCACACCAAACATAGTTGTAGTAAGTGCGGTTCAAAACAACAGAACGCGCAGGGCTCCCGACAATGGGTAGGCCAACAATGCCGACCACTCTAGAGCTAGGGGAGCCAATGAAAATGGATTCAATGCGATGGATCGGCGGAATTTCGGGACCTTTAGGTGGATGGAGCGACTGAATCACGACTTGCTACAGTGCTACGATGTGAGTGTGGCCCCTGAACGGGGTTACGTGGCACGGTTGCATGCTCTGTGGTGCGAGAAACACCCGGAACTATCGCACTTTTCGCAGCAACGTCTGCGAAACCATGCCGAACTACTCCGAAAAAGGGGCTATGTAAGCGAAACGCCTACTCTACCACAGCTATAACAAGCCGGCAACAGAAAAAGAGAGGCGACACTAAGAACAACAGCGGGCAGGCATCCAATAGAAGAAGAGCGATGATTTATGGCCCGGAGAAACATCAACACCAAGGTTTCTCTCAAGCCTAAAGATCAGGCTGATATGGATGACATGCTTCGTGGACATTTTTCCGGAGAATCCGACCTCTGGGCTATCAATTATTGTGTGTATAATGGAGCGAGAGCTTTGGCCGATGCGAACAGTAAAACAAAACCAACGGTTGTTCATAAGACCAAAAGACGAATGCATCAACTTGCCATAAAGACAGGCTGGGCAAGACAGTACGCATCGCGCATTCAGTGTGTGATTGACTACATCACATCTGGCGGGAATTTTACTGCCAAGGTTCGAAAGTTCGCGCGCAAACTCCGGACCCGTTATCACACACTTGACAAGTCAAAGCTGCTGACCATCAGGCAGCATATTTTTGAGAGAATACGGATACTATCTGACGCTAAGAGAAGTCTAGAGCGGAGGGAGAGGTGGGTCAGAAAAAATCAACAGTTTCTCTCTGACCCATCTCGACTCTTCCAAGACCCTCCAGTTACTGTCGACCTCCCGCCCAAACCAGAGGAGCTCGAAGTATTTTAGAGAGAAGTCTACGAAATGCAGCATAGACTGGACGAAGGCTCAGAAAATATAAATAGCTTCAAGGGGCCGCTTTGAAAAACCAGATTTACTATCTTATCTGGAAAAAATCGTGTGACAACTAACAAGGTCACCTTTCAGAGAGGTGTCTTTCAGGGCGACATCATGAGCCCACTCCTCTTTTGCCTTACATTATTGCCACAGATTTGGTCTTCCGAACTGTCGGCGAGAAACAAAGTATCTGTAAAGAACATGCTTGCCGTCCCGGTAGTACTCTATTCATTTGGAATAGTTCTATGGACGAAGAACGAGCTCAGATCCCTTGATATCGGGACAAGAAAGGTTATGCACATGAACAAAAACACCCGGTAAGAAGCCTTGCATCAAAAAGTATTAGAAAATTTTAATCCCTAAGAATGCCGTTTCTGTCCATAGGTTTTTAATTATCATTAGGTGGCGAAAATTATAAGATTTCAATCCCTTTTAAAGTCGATCGGAGCTGTCAGACGTAACCTCGAATACATTAAAAACACAATTTTCGTTTGAAGCATTAGAACGCGCTCTAAAAGCATGAAATTTGCCAAATATAGTAGGATTGTATGTAACAATACATTTCTTTATCGTCAAATGTTCGCTTTGTTCAAATATTATCAATTGAAAAAATATAAAATCATGATAAAAAATTTAAAAAATTATTTTTCACCAAAACCTTCTATGTGGAAATTGATCTGACATCGTGAAATGACCGACGCTATGTTTTAAAAAGCTTTTTGCCTGATTATTATTCGAAAAACAGTTAAATAAATGTAGCAAAATTTGCTAAATTGAAAAGGATTAAAATTTGTCTAATTCGTGGTTGCTTTGTGGTATTCAGCAAAATATTGTCAGCGCTACGTACAGAAAGGGATTCAATTTGAGAGCTAACTTCAACTGCCGTGGATATTCAAAACGGGAGGACAAAAACGGGATCCAGAAATAGTCAATATTTCTTACGTTAACACTGAATGAATGAAATTTATCAATACTTTTTAATGCAAGTCTTTTTACCGGGCATGCATCTTAAGTCTTCTGTTCCGCGACTGTACATCTCACGCCGTCAATGTGGTCGCGGAATATTGAGTCTAGAATGTCTTCACAACAGTCTTATTCTGGGTACAACACATAGAGTCGCAAATGGAAGAGACCCTGTTCTTAAAATGGTCAGGAATCACGAAGAAGTGAGCAAAGGAGCGTTTCTGTATAAAGCAGCGGAGAAGGCTGCTGAAACACTCGGATTTAACTTCAGTATTAGGGGTAAACAGCTCCTCGATAAGAGGATGCACGGTATCTTCTACAGAAATTTGGAGGATAAGTGAATGTCGTGTGAGCTAACGTTTGCTTTCCTTAAATCGCCTGGATTGAAGTTTGGTACGGAGGGTTTCATTTTGGCATGCCAAGACGGTGTCATTTCCACCTTAACATACCGTCGCCACATTTTGAGCCAAGACATTCCCGATGATAGCTGCAGGGCGTGCCATGCACACCCCGAGCATTTAGCTCACATACTATCTAATTGTCCAACTCACGCGGAAACGACCTACATCCAAAGGCACAATGCGGCACTAAGAGTGCTTTATTACCATCTCTGTCACTCTTACGGCATTAACCTTAATATCGCTCCTTTAAATGCTCCTAGGGAAATCGAGTCAATTGTGGAGAATGGGAATTGCCGCATATACTGGAACTTTATATGATCGACAATTTTTTCTGTTCCACACGCGAGGCCAGACGTGGTTCTTTTTCACTTCGGGAAGCGAACCATATTCGTTATCGAATTTTCAGCACCAGCTGACAAAAACATCATAGCCAAGGTGAATGAAAAGAAAGAGAGGTATACCTTATAAGGAATTGCAACGATTGTATCAGGAATATTCTGTTAAACTAATCGTTCTATTCATCGGTGCTCTTGGAGGTGCCAAGCTTTCACTCGTTAATAGCCTGAAAAGCATTCCTGCGTGTCAACAATGTATTAAAACACTTTCACGAAAAATGCAGAAGGCGGTAGTCCTTAGGTCGCACCGTGTTCTCAGGGTGCACGAAACTTTTGCCGGATCGTCGTATTGATTCCGTTACAGATTGTAACCACCTATCTCACGGTCGTGAGACGTGGTTCTGGCTGAAATTTTACCACGATTTCGCTGGGAACGAGTGGAATTTTTCAGATTAGCACCCATTCCCGGTGAAATCCTGTGGTTGTCCTTATGACAAATTTTTAGTATATATACATATCTATATATCGATGCGTCCTAACGGTAGGGTGCCAACGCACGCGACACGACTTGACGGTACTTAACCAAAAATAAAAGCAATAGAAAACTAACCAAGAAGTTAGCGCTAGAAAGTCTTGCTCGCGTAATTGAGCAAGATGAGGCTAGAAGTTGGCCAAAACTAAAAGGTGCTCACTCGCTTCATCAAATCATGAAAGTTCTTTCTCGGGCAAGCAAATCATAAAGGTTGCCACTTCTCGCATTTAGATTATGAGCGAGAAGTGGCACCTTTATGCTTTACTCGCCCGAGATAGCACT
This sequence comes from Belonocnema kinseyi, assembly GCF_010883055.1. Lineage (NCBI taxonomy): Eukaryota > Metazoa > Arthropoda > Insecta > Hymenoptera > Cynipidae > Belonocnema > Belonocnema kinseyi. The sequence continues at coordinate 67,929,912 of NC_046659.1, forward strand.
TTAATGTCTTGATGGAGCGAGTGAGCATCTTCTAGTTTTGGCCAACTTCTAGCTCCATCTTGTTCAATTCTGCGATCTAAAACTTTCTAGTTCTTACTTCTTGGTTAGCTTTTTATTGTTAATATTTTTCGTTAAGTATCATCTAGTCGATTGCGTGCGTTGGCATCCTATCGTTAGGACGCCTCGATATATATGTTTATAATTATGTATATATATATTTTTTTGAAAATACATTATTATATTTGAGAATATTTGAAATACTGTTGAAATTTTGCATGAAAAAATGTAACTTTTGGATTTTCCATTATTTTTAAGGGTAGGGTGAGACGATATGAACATAGCTGTCCTTTTCACGTCAGTATTTAAAATCTGCTAATTCATTGCTTGAAAGTGAAGCGTTACATAAATTCTACAAAAATTTTTCATAAAAATTTTGCCAAAATAAAAGTAACTGAAAAAGTATATGCGGAATTAGAAACGAAAATAAAGAACAAGTACGCTTGGCTCATATCGCCTCATACCTCGGGCGGGATGAGCCAGGCAATGGGGCGAGATGGGTCACTGAATTAAATGACTTATTATATATTATCTGTGATTAAGAGTCTTGTTAAATTTGAGGATTTTAAAATAAAGCATATCTAACACATACCTTTCCAAAATTGAACGGAAAATTTAAAGTATTCAATTTTAAAATGATGTAATCATTTATCCTAACCTCTGCCGTAACTAGCATTGCAAAGAGTAAATAGAAAGACGAATTATATCCACATATCTTTTAATACTTGTATTACAGGAATAAATATATCAATTTTTCGACTTGACAATGTACATTGTCTCAGAAAAAGATAAATTCTACAATACGTAAACTCCCAAATACTATACTGGTCTATTGCAATGACTGCAGGACACTGAATTTCATATATATATTAAGGTATTAAACCGTTTTTCTAAACTTCTTCCGTATTTTTAAACCACAACAATATTTTTCTTATTTGCATAGCATTTTACGAGTTTTCAAACAAAGTTATTTAAGAAATACACACAGAAAAACAGTGCTCTATCTTCTGGTTGACAGTAACTCATATTATTTTATTATACCTATAACAGTGCTGCTGCACTACTTTTTCTGAGAATTTTTGTCGCCAAGATTAGTTTTTTATACGTTTACACCATTATTAACACCCTGCACAATCTGATAATATGGAACATTGCATCCTAACCTACTGACTGCTACACTAAGAGGTCAGGTTGATGCACAGGAAGAGGTGGCTCATTCCGCCTCATATGCCACTTTTGAGTCAAATCAAAATTTCACCTATTTCGGTTTTACAATTATATATAAATCTGTTGAAAACTTAAGGTATGATAAATAAGCTATCTAAATAGCTACTGGAAAAACATTTAATATGTGATTTTTCATGATTCTTGAACTGTCTAAACAAATGCAAAATATCAGAATACAGGTCTTAAAATTTGTGCTTTAGTTTTTTCCAGATTTATTCAACATTAAGCAAAAAAAATTCAAAAAAGAAGTTTGATAATGTTTTTCCCGCTATGAATACAAAAAGTATGTACAAAATAAATCATAACCTACGAGAAAATTACGTGACTCATCTTACCCCCTATGTTCATCTCGCCCCGCCCTACCCTATGCTGTCAAAATTTAATTTTTAATTTATCAAGAAAATTCGAAAAGTTTTTATGATAATCTTCTAGGGCATTTATAAATAAAACTTTTTCTTCTCTTGCCATTTTTTTATATCGTCTGTTAATTGGCTTAAACGGTTCATTTTCGTGTGTTTTTTTGAATTTTGTAAATGCTATAACTCTAATAATTTTTAATTTTCTAAAAAAAGTTATTGGATAAATTCTTCGACTCTTTAAATACTATGAATAAACATACAGAGAATTATTGAATTTTGAAAAAATGGTCTCAAAAATATTCAAAAGGCGCTCACTTTTTGAATTTGTATCCAAAATGACTGGCTAACGAACTTGACCTTTAGTTTAGGACACTAAAAGAGTGTACCAGAGGCCAATCTAATAGAATCATTTTTTAAAAATTTATCTTGCTGACAGACAGACAGGTATAAATACATACAGACAGACCGATAGACAGACACATTCGTAAAAACCTATTTTTCGGATTCAGGGGGTCTCAAGACGTGGACATTTAATAAAAACTGGAGGGCAGGGGTTGTCAAATTTTACAAATATATAATACCTTCTCTGCCGAGAATGTAAAAAGAACATTATTGAAATTTTGTTTGCTTTTCCTTCGGTGAAAAAATTCTATTTATTTATTTTAGCTTAGCTTGTGTCGTGTGTCGAAAAATTTAATATTTGTATTTTCAATGTTTTTTTTTATAAATAAAACAAAGACTACGTGTCCTATGAAAAGTGATTAATAACAAATTTGTAGATATTTTTTGAGTGTACAGTGTTTGTCTTATTTTTTTCCTATCTTGTAGACTTTAACCGCAAAATGCAATTTTTGATTATTGATTAATTTTTGTGCGGTCAAAATTTGAATTTTTCGAAAAAATTCAAAAAGTCTATATGATTATCTTGTAGGGCTATCGAAAATCAACCTTTTTTTTGAAGTACTATGAACAACTGTACACAAAATTTTTGAAACATGAAAAAATGTGCACTCAAAAATTTCCAAAATGAGCTCACTTACAGTATTGTGATACAAAATGTCTGACTAACGAACTTGGCATTTAGCTTAGGACACGTACAGAGTGTCCCAAAAGCCAATCTAATAGATTAATTTTTTTCAAAAGTATCGTACTCATAGACAGATAGGCATACATACAGACATAAAGAGAAACATAACGACAGACAGATAGACACATTCGTAAAAACCTGTTTTTCGGATTCAGTGAGTCTCAAAACGTGGACCTTTTATTAAAAACTAGGGGGGTAAAATTTTATACAAATCTAATACCTTCTCTGATGAGAATGTAAAAATGATTTATTTTTCGTGAATAATTTTTGGATCATTCTGTTCTTATTTTTAATCATAAAAACTAGCATTAAAATCATGAAAAGTTAAATTTTTTGAAATCGCACGCACGCGACGAAAAAGAAATTAAAAGACAAAAGTTGTGATAAGAATGAGCCCACGCAGCGGGCACATTTTTTACTGTTAATGACGTTTTTCATGACTGAAGCCAAAACTACGCATCCTATCGAAAAGTGATTGATAACAAATTTGAAGATCTTTTTCAAATGCACAATTTTTGTGCGCTCATCTTTTACCCTATTTTGCACATTTTAGCCGAAAAATGTAATTTTTGGACTTTTTATTATTTTGTATGCTGTCAAGATTTGAATTTTTCATTTTTCAAGAAAATTCAAAAAGTTTTTTTGATAATCTTGTAAGGCATACAAAAATCAACAATTTTCGTCTCTTGATTTTTTTCATATCGTGCGTTATTTGGCTTAAAATGTGATGCTAATTCAGGGGGTCTCAAAACGTGGACATTTGACAAAAATTGGGGGGTCACATTTTACACAAATCTAATATCTTTTCTGATAAGAATGTAAAAAGTTTAATTAGAAAGTTTATTCTCTTTTTGGGTAGTGGATGTCGAGGTTCTTTTGCCATCGAAGAATTATGGCATTTAACAAGCTGTTTCAACCTCTGCTCACAGTTTGAATAAAAATGCGAGAAAAATAAACGTCCGTTGATTCAACGTTACCTCTATCGAGTGAATTCAATATGAGTAACACATCATTTTGTATTTACTTATAATTTTATTAAATTGGTAGATTATCTTCATAATTCACAAAATATGCAAAACTATTCATCAAGGTAAAAATTAATTTGTCTGTTTAAATTTGATTCGAATGTTCTACAAGATTTCACTAGCTTTTTTAGACTTGTTTCTTACATAAATATATTAAATTATTTTATTTTTACATGAAAAACTTATTTTTAAAGTTTAAGAGTAAAAAAGGTAACATTTATGTGGATGATAAAACTTAGAAAAATTCAAGATCTATAATGTAGAATTGTATTTAATCAAGCTAGACTTATACTATTCATAATTCGAGATATCTCAAAATTAGGATTTTCAACATATTTTATAAGGTAAAAAAATTATTTCTGAATGTAAACACGCACACTAGTAAAAAAAATATTTTCTCTTTTTTCGGATTTTCAACAATGCATGTCTGTCATTCTGTGGTACCGAGATCTTTAATTTTTATTTTCTCGGAACAGGATATCATAAAATTGAATGTTTGATTTTTAATCACTATCCGAAGCCGATTTTTAAAACTCATACCAATTTTAGTCTAAAAATTGTTGATGAATTTTCTTATTATTTGCTCATTTTTTACATCAAACCTTCTTTACCGTATTAATAAACTTAATACCTCCGGGGTATATTGTTATTTTTTATTTTAACTGCAGATTTAATTTATTATTGCATTCCGCAGCCAAGCCTGCTGCTATTTTATTTATTTGTCAACCATTTTCTCGATACTGGATAACTTTTTTTTATTAAACTTTTCTGGCTTCAATGCAGCAACACTCTATCTTGGAAGTGGATTTTTCTTTTATGCTTGAATATTAGTTTCGATTTCACAGAATGCTTCCTCGCTCTCATGAAAAATTTCCATTTTGGGGGTTCTCTAGTTCTGTTATGCTGCCCTTTAAATATTTAAATAAATAGCATTACTTTCAATACTTGTCAAGTAAAATTTTGTATATAATTTAAGGAGGAATTTATTTGTTAAATTAAATTTTTAGCCGTTGTCTTGCGCTCACGCAATAGTTTCACATAGTTTTTACATGAAGCTTTTACTATCTTTTTTATAATTAAAGAATTTTTTACAGTTTTAACGTCTTGAGATACTTGAAAGGGTCGTGCCCTACCTCTAAACCATTTTTTTAATCTCAAAAAATTGCGAAAAATTATTTTTATAAAATAACACAACATGAGGAGTTGGCAGTTAAAACAAGCAAACAATAATTTATTTGGACCACACTAATGATATTCATCTAAGAACATAACCAAACAGTTTTTGGATACTTTTTAATCGAACCTATCGATGATTTAGGAGCACTGTGAATATTGAAATAGAGTTCAATTTCCTTAGGATATAAAAATCATCCAATTATTTATTGCAGAACGAATAGTAAGATACAAGTCTCCCAAGGGAGTGACATACGGTCCTGATGGATGGGGTCTCCAAGATTCCTCGTATGACGGAAATGAGAGGAATGATTTAATGGTGGATGGACTAGGACAGCTCACGGATGGGATCATCGGTGAAGATCCTGAAAGTCTTGTCTCCTCATCCCCTACAAACTGGGTCGGATGGAACAACCAGGATTCGGTTGAACTAATCTTCGAGTTCAGCGATTTCCGGGAATTCGAAAATTGCACCGTACATGTGGCTCATATTCCGAAAAAAGAGGTCAAGGTTAGTGGAAACTTTGATACCTCCAAGTATTTTATTACCAAATTGTACTAAAAATGTACTATACTTGGAACATTATATTAAAAATCAAAATCCCTGATGAATTCATCATTCAAAAAGATAAATTAATTTGTTAACTATTATAGACCCCACATTTCTGAAAATATTATTGATCTTACCGCACCTTCTTTCGTTCCTGAATTTTGTCGAAGTCCACTCTTGAATTATTGATGGAAACATATTGAGCAGAACAACAGCTAAGGATATAAAATCCAAACACGATAGGAATAATTTCAATAAAAAAGCTGTTGACTCCTCTCCACCAAAGCCCGGAATTCAACATTACAGACAATGAAATAAAGCCCTTAAAACCGATTTAGTGTTTCTATTAAATTCAAATAAAATTCGGGAATAGAATTGAAGGTTTTCCGATCGAATCGAGTGAGTCTCGATAGCATCAACCCCAAAAAGGGATCATTTCACCACAATTCTTTCTATTGAAGCCTACCATGAGAGTTCGGGTAAATTAACTTGATTGATGGGTATTGAGTGTAAATGTTTTATTGAGAGACCAAACCGAGAATTAAATTTACTTAGAACCAATTTCTTATCCTTTAATCAAAAGTTATCTATTTAATAAATCATAGATTACACAAATGTGATCGATGAACTTGGAACGTATTTGTTCTCGGAATATAGTCTGTCAAAGAAGAGATCAGTCTTGCTTAAATGAAAATAAACTCCTGACTCTTCTCTTGAGCCAAAGAAAGAAATATCTTAGAAAGCATCTTAACTGATAATTGTTTTCTTTTTCCAATGTTTAGGTATTCTCATCTGCCCTCGTTGCGTTTTCCTTCGATGGAATCCAGTTCCAATCTAATCCAGACAAAATAGAAGTTACAGAAGATATCAAAACAAATTCAATCAGCATATCAATTCCTCTATTGTCAAGAGTCGCTAAATTTGTGAAATTGGAACTAAAGCCGCAATCAAAATGGTTGATGATAAGCGAAGTGGATTTTGAAACTCGCAAGATTCAACTTTGTGCGATACCAACAGGTGAGTCATTCTTTTAATCCTGAGGTGGTTTTTATAAATTAAATCCTTATTCGTTGATAAAATAATGATAGAAAATTGTATCCGGTGATAGTACAAACCTTTTATACATAAGCAGTATCCATCTTTGTCTCACATTTCTACAAAATTTGAATATCTATTTAGTTAAGGAAGCCTATTTCATTATATTTCATCATATCATCGGCTATTTTAAATGATAAAATTCTATAAGTTTATTTCACATTATCTATTAATGTCTTAGTATATTACAAAACTTTATAAAACGGTTAGAAAAGGATAGAATAATAAGAGACTCAAATTGAAGGGTCAAATTCCAATTACATTTTTTAATTTAAATGTTACCAATATTTAAACCAAAAATCTTTCAAGTTTGAATTACTCAAAATTCGAAACCTTTTGAATAATAAAACTGTACATGCTTTATCAAATATATTATTATTCGTTTTAAATTCTGGTAAAACAGGCAATAATTTTGATAAGGGAAAGAGAAGAAAAACTGATATGATAGAAGAGGCTATAATTGTCAGAAAGAATGGTAGGGGTAAAAGCGATAATAGACAATAGAGAATAATGAATAGAGAATAGCGAATAGAGCATAGAGAATAGAAAATAGAGAATGGAGAATAGTGAATAGAGAATAGGGAATAGAGAATAGAGAATAGAGAGTAGAGAATAGGGAATATGAAATAGAAAATAAAACAATTGAAAAGAGAAATAAGATAGAAAGGAATAGAGGTAGAAAAATTTGGTGGATGGAGAAACAGGAAATAAAATTGTAAAATGCGTAGGAACAGAATAGAAGAGTTGAAAATTGATTAAATAAGGCTATTCGAAGTAATAGAAAAGGATATATTTATTAGAAAAAAGAAAAGTAATCAAACTGAACAGAAGAGGATAAAATTGTTGGTTAGGAGTAGGATGAACTGGTAATAACTAATAGAAAAAAGTATGATACTGGGATTATAAGTAAATATAAATCGAGATAGGAAATGAGAGTGCCCTTCTAAATACAGATATAATGATAAGAAAGATGAAGGAAGACTGATTAAATATAGTTTGACTGCTTTTGAATTCTGAAAAAGCTGGTCGAATTCTGTTGACATGAAGAGAATAAAGAAAAATAATATAATTCTCAGAAATAAGAATAGCATCAAAAATGACGAAAAGGGTGATAAAAGCATAGATCAGAATGACTTAGAAAGTGCAAAGTGTAAAGTCATAATATGTGATAGAAAAGGATAAAATCAGAATATGTGTGGTTAGATCTTTTTGAAAAAGAAATGAACATAATAAAAATTAGTCAAATTAGGTGCCATGAGCATTAAAAAAAGAGTTTGCTAGCCTATTAAGACATTAATTAAGCATGAGTTTGAAGTTCGTAATGTTTACAAATACCTCTAAAAAAATATATTTTTAAATTCAAAATGTTTTCACTGAATATGGCAGTATTTTGTGCCAAAAATCGTTCAAATCTCCCCCCTAGCCCTATCGCTCCACCTTTCTCCTCTCCTCACGTATCATATCCTATTCTATTCGATTCTATCCTATAAATATCCTATTCTACTTCCTCTCCACACATATTCAATATTTCCCCTCAATTACCCTTCATTCACTCTCCTTGTCTACTTCCCATCCTTCACTTCTCCTACTTCCTCTCCCCTCCCTCTAGGACACAAGGTAACGCCAAAGTTAGCCTATTTGTTAAACCTCCCTAGTGACCTGGGGAAAAATATAAAAATATGTTACAGGTACCAAATTAGTCGCCATTGAAAACAAAAATGAGTATCGCTTTTCTTTTTTAAAACAGGTCAAAAAATTACCCCTATTTAGGAGTTAAGAAGAACCCAGAAAATGAAAATATAGAAAATACCACTAGTTATAAAATCATTTTTCACATCAACCCCTTATCGTTCAAGAAAATACGTGACTTTTCTTTTTTGAGGTTTATGTCATAGGGAAAATACAATAAAAAATGATTTTATAATTACTGGTAGTTCCTATTTTTTAATTTTTGGGGTCTTCTCAACCACTAAATAGAGGTCGCTAACGAAGTCCAAAATATAGGCTAAAAAACAGCTTATTTTGGCGACTCTCTTTGTTTAGGGTAAGGGTGAAGGCAGATAGCTTACAGCTAAAGACGGCTACGAAACGGGATAAAGTCGGGTAGGGTAACGCGTGAAGTCATCTAGGGCCTAGTTTACGGGGTAAAGTCGTTTAGGGACTTACTCTACTTCCGGCCCAGCAAAAAAGTACAAAGGACGGACACACACCCGACCGAAACTATAAGGTTATCTGCCCGGGGCTACAAAACCCTGAAAATCGATAAGTAGGATAAAAAGATGGATGGATAAAGATGAAACAGAGAATTATAAAATGGAGTTGAATTGAATGGATTAAAATATAAAACTATTCTTTCAGAATATTGATAAATTTTTATCACGTTTTTCCGGCAAGGCAAAGTTGAATTATTTTTCAAATTATTTATTGTTAAAGCTGAACCTCTTTTTAATTTCAGCTGCACGAAATATATCCTCAGAGGTATCAGATCAGTTCTTCCGTGCCTGTGAAAATGACTCAGAATCGAATGAGACGATCGACAAGAACGCCTTTGTAAATGAAACTGTCTCTGATATAAACCCTAATTTGACACCTGATGCCTTCCCAATCAATAATTCTCAGACGTATATTGGACTCATAAGCGGAGTCTTGACAGTTGGGGCTTTATTGCTGACTTGTACAGTCTTCTTGCTGAAGCAGAGGGGTCGAAATAAGGTGGCCCTCCTTCAGAAACACACAGCTCTGCTCTGTGGATCCCCAAAACCTGGAATCACGATCAACATGAAAGATATAAAAATAGCCAATCCGATTGTTGTCAATGCCTTGTCTCAATCGAGGCTTTCTATCAAAAGTAAAAGCTTTTTTAGTGATGACAACACAATTAGAAGTAGTGAGCATACAAGTGAGTATGAACCTTGCAGTGCCTATGAGAGGACCTACAAACTTTTCTCTGAAGAAAATCTAGCTTACGAACCTCCCTCTCACAAAGCCGAACATTACTCTACTTGCAAAAGTGAATACAGTGGTGAGGAATCATTATTAATATTAAACTTAATTTATTTTAAAATTAATATTAGTGCAGCATTTAATCTGTGTACAATTTAATTTAATTCTTTAAGATGTTACAGACTTTACGAACGAGAGGAATTATCAAGAGGATCAGATGACATCGACCCCCTTTTCAAATAAGAGACATAGTCATTCAAAAACGAAATCTAAAGTTCATGAGGGATATTATGCTGCAACAGATATTTTAACAGTAAGCTGCAAAATAAATTTTAAAACGTCTAGCATTAAAAAATTATTCAAAGTATGCATTATGCGCCCATAAAACAGGATTTCGTAACCTATGAAGACGTTAATGAAGTCCTTCAAATCTATCCCTCCCGTATTTTCCCGTTGTTACTCCACGTCCTTTCTCTTTATTCCCATCCAAACCCATAATTTTGCTCTTCTCACTTCCCCGGCCTTCCCTACTATCCCTTCCATCAGGGCATATTTTAACGGTCAGTTCTGACCAAAAGGTCAGTTCTAAAAAAAAAGTCAGTTCTAAAACTTGATAATGGGCTGTCCAAAAATACTATTTTTGAATATTTAAAATTTAAACTAAATTGTAGCACATAACGGCCATGAAAATTAATTGATTTTAGCTATAATTTTTTTTTATTGCGAAACAGTGCACTACAAACACTAATAAATGTGTTCAACTGTTTCGACACCATGCGCAGAAAAATCGGATTTTCAAATCCTTTTTTTTTAGTTTTCGTATAATAGGGATTCGGTCAGTTCTAATTGAGGCTTAGAATATACCCTGCCTTTCATTCCTTCCACTGATCTACAGCTTCTAGCCCTTCCTCTCGATTTTAATACTTCCCCTCTCAATACTTTCACTTCTACTTCCCTTGTCGAGAAAAAGTACCTTGGACAGACTCATTTTAAATATTTTATAATTGTTCTACATTTTTATTCTCTTTAATCTACAAACTTTTTTGTTTGTTTTTTGAAGTATTCTTAGCTTAAAATTTATATTCGAAAACTTTGACATATCACAAAACTTCAATTTGATTGTCCAGGAAACCTTTAGATTTGAATTATGTTAAATTTCTAGATTTTGGACCTGCAGAAACTAACAATTGAGTTTGAAATTCAAAATTTAAAGGTTATAAATTTAACGCTTGTAAATTCTATAAGGATTGCAGAATTTAAAAAGTCCGAATTTTGTCCAATTTAGAACAGATGTGCGAGATGTGAAATAAAAAGTATTTCGAAAATTGTAGATTGTTCAGTTTAAAAACTTTCAAGTATAAACAATAAGGTCTTTAAGGTTTTAAAGATCTGAATTTGGACCGCTTTCAAATGAGAATTCTTTATCGACTGTAATTCGCGCACTTTCAAATTTAAAAATTAAAATTTATTTAAATAAAATAACGTACTTTAAACGTTTGCGGGACGTTGAGCATCTCATTTCAAAGGAAAGATTTCTTGTGGATAATCGGTCCAGATGATCTGCCGCTCATTTAATTAAACCATTCGAAGACACCGGCCCCTAAAAGCTCATAATTTTTTGCAAATATGTATGCATAAGCGAAACACTTCGTAAAATACACCTCATTGAAGTCGATCGAAACTCTCTTTCTACCATGTGAGAATTCCAACGACGATCCGATTGTGCTCTAATTCCAATGACAAGTCTTTTTGGTTATAAATGATCAGACTCTCTGTTTCACTGTCTATCCAATACTTCTTCTTTGTTCTATTTTTCGAATCGCAGAGGCTGTTGGCGAGAGTCAACGACGGGGCCAGCCATTCCGAAGAAATTTTGATTTTCAATTAAGTGTTAAGAAATCTTATAGTAAATAACGAATTTTAAGCTGTAGTGTAAACTTTTTCATTAAAATTAATTAATATTCACTGATCATTTTCATTTTCATTGCTATATTAACTTCGAGATACTACTTCGCGATACATATTCGCGTACCAGATGGCGCTATTGTCAGTGTCAAAGACAGGCTCTTTTTTATCAGTTCCATCGGCTTCAGTTATTTTCAAACATTGGAGCCCCACTGCTGGTCGACGCGAGCTTGTCATTGTACTTATTCGATACGTTTGTGCTTTACACTACGTCTGAACTACAGTTACGTCACGACGCAGTACACAGGTGGACCGTTAGGATTCAGCGCCTTACCGAAACGCTTCTTTTTGTCACGCCTGAGTGACCCCCCTCACAGCACCTCTCCCCTATACCTGCGGCGCGTCGTCAATTTTTGAAAAAACTATATCTGGAGGCCCTATGTCTGGGGTTCACTGTATTTCTCAATTTCATGCAATTTGAGAATTTAAAAATTGCAAACATTATTTATAATTTTCTCAAACTCATTCAAGTTTTTAACTATTAAAAATTTGAATTGATGACTTGTCAGCATTTTGCCAGTTTTCCTGTTTTTGGATTAAAAAAATAGAAGTGAAAACTTTTAGATATGAAAAATATGTAACTTTTTCAAATTTTATTTTATTTTTTTGCAATATTACCGAAAATTGAAGTTACTATAACTATTTGAAAATTTGAACAAAGTTTAGCTTTACAGATGAGAAATTGTTTTTCAGATTAAACGAAGACAACAACGATCAACTTCGAGTTTATTCACCCCTCTTCAAATTCAAGATAGTGTTCATCTTTCAAATACAACTAATTCCTATAATATTCAACACGTCTCCAGACACAGACTGAGAATCATGGACAAATTGGGCGAAGGTAGTTTTGGATTGGTAAGTCCAAAATCTAAACAATTTACAAGTTTTTTAAAAATATTTTCAGTTAAATACAAATTTTCGAAGATGATAATTTGAATCAAAATGTGTAGGTTCACATGTGTGAAGCAAAAGGCATCCAAAGTCCGGATCTAAGCACAATTCGGAATCGCCAAGTCGTTATAGTCCGATCTTTATGGCGTGGAGTAACTGACTCCTTGAAGTAAGATTATATCATCTAATTATTTAATTTTTTTAAAGTATATATAAAATCAATTATATTAAACCAATTAAATTTCTCTTTCAGAAAAGATTTCATGAAGGACATGCGGGTCTTGGCTGCAATTCGTGATATCAATGTAGCTAGGATTGTAGCTTTGGTGGAAGAGGAACCTTTTGGAGCTGTTTTTGAATATGGAGAACTTGGTGATATTCCTACATTCATGAAAAGTCGAGAAAGTTCAAGTGACGATACACCCTTGAGGTAAATTAATTTTTAATATAAAAAGACAACTCCTTTTTCAGCATGAAACCGCGTTTCAGTTTTACTGGTTTACTTTTAAATAATATCTTTTTGGAAGTCTTTACCAGTGTTGATGTTAAATACAGCAGAGGTCTATGCCTATCAGATTGCTGATCAGTGGACCCTCTACTTTACTATAATTCATTTTTATCACGCAAAATCAGTTTAAATATTTTAAACGCGAGAAAAATGAGTTCTAAGAAATTCACCGCAGGCTGGGTTTGAACTACCAGAAGGTAAGAAAATCATTTCTAAAATTTTTGCTGTGTATTTGCGGAACTAAATTGGTTCAATTGGATGTAATGAGGCGGTTTTTGGTTCAAACCCAGCTCGCGGTGAATTTTTTATAAATAATTTTTCTCGCGTTTTAAACCGATTTCGCGTAATAAAAATGGAATATAATAAAGTGGATTATCCACTTATTAGCAATCTGATAGACAGAGCCCTCTACTGTATTTAATATTAACTATGATAAAAGCCCCGAAAAAGATACTGTCATAAAAAGACAATTATACAGAAAATCGAATCCAGAAGTGTTCAAATTTTAGGTACTTACTAATTAAGATATTGATGAAGGGTTATTTATTACTCCTGTAATTTGGTGCATTCTACCTTTTCTTACAATCTCGTGCAATCCTATGCAATCATTCACAATACTTTGTAATTCCCTATTTATCAAAAGATTTTATAAGAAATTTAGTATAGGCCCATAAATGATTTAGTAGCGTCAACGAAGGATTTTAGTTGGAAATCCTCAAGAACAGCTCCGATTTTGATAATTTTTTTATTTTATTTTTTTATATCATTTAAAATCAGAAACCTTTTGGAGAGGGCAAACAAGTATTTCTATTGTTTGAACAATTGTAATGATATTTAAGTGTAAACAGTTTTTTTATACAATATTCATCAAAAACTTTTAAAAGACAGATACTTATATTTTGTATTCATATTGCAGTCTTCTTTTTCTTCTAATGTGTCCCCTAAGGGTTTACATTTTTCTTACACCTTCTTTATTCCTTTACACACCCTCCACACACTTACTTGGTGGTGGAAGGGGGACCTACAGTTTAAGGTGGGTTCCGAACCACCAAGAGCAACAGCCTTAAGTACTTAGAGAAAACCTTTTTCTCTAGAGGTACCGGTCCCACGACTCTCCGGAGATGAACAACTCCCTTGCTAGGCTAGTGTTCACCGCATGGGCCACCGAGACTCTTCCAGAGTGCGAGGCGGGAATCGAACCCGCAAGCCGAAGGAGTGGGTCCAAAGCCTACGCTTTAGCCCCCACGACCATCGTCCCACTCTCATATTGCAGTCATAAATAGCTAAAACTTAAATCAAAATACAGTACAAATTTTTCGAATAATTACTTATCAGTTTTTTATATAATAGTGCAGTGACATAAAATTAATATACATAACACAATTATAAATGTCTTTATTTAGTTACTTATTTAGTATTTAAACAATTAATGATGAGAAATTTAATATTTTATATCAGACATTACTGAAACTATAATGAAATTTAAATAAACAAAATTTTATGAAACTAATTTATCAGTTTTTTAAAAATATTTTATTAAAAGTAAATAATTTAGTGCTTTACTCACATATACAAAAATAGAATATCTAATTTTCATTAATATTCTACGTATCAGAGATACGATTAATCGTAGACGATTAAGCGCAATTGGTCATAACAATACCACGCTTGTTTCTTATGCGAGTTAAACGAATACATTACCTTTTTCATTACGACGCCTCGTGGACATTTTATCTGTTTTTACTTTCTCTAACAACTTATTACCTTCTTTTCCCTAAATATCCACAAACAACTCTGAAACTATCGATTTCCAAAATTACTTTCCCATAGTCTCTTTTCATGATAATATCTCGAAGAGATCAAAATTATTTATAATTAATTATTTCAGAGCCTTAGTAATAACTATGACCCTTGCGAAAATATATTATAGGGGATTCAAAAGTATTCAGAATGGGCCGTCCAAAAACACATGGAAAATATGAATGTGAATAACAAGTTTTCGAAATTTAAAAAAATAAAAATAAAAAATATGTACAAAACTTTCTTATTCTCAAAACAGAATAATTTTATACTAAATAATTAAATTTTTAACCGAAAAAGTGATGAATCTTCACCTGAAATAGTTTAATTTTTATTTAAAAAATAAACAAAAGTCAAGGACTTTAAAAAAAATTAAAATTGTCAACCAAAGATATCAATTTTCAACTAAAGCCATGCACCAAACAATACATTTTTAACAAAGTGCTTCAACTTTTAACCCAATAGTGAAATTTTCGACCAAAGTGATTAATTTTATATGAATATTAATTTTATGTTTAATTTTATATTTTTATTTTTTATTGATGAATTTTTAACAAAATATAACGCAATAGTGTGTCAAACACGTACATCTTTCTTGACCCACACAGCAAATTTTTACAATTTAAATATATAATTATTGATATAAAATTTATTTTAACAACTTTTTTTTATTCTGAAATTACTATATAAAGAGATTTTCAGAAAAAATTGGGGAAAAACTTAATTTTTTAAATAAATATCATAAATACTGTTTCAACAATATAAATCATTTTTGCCCCCTCCAAAAGGTTTCTGATTTTAAATAATTTAAAAAACAAAATTAAAAAAAACAAAAAATTATCAAAATCGGAGCTGTTGTTGATGACTTCCAAATTTTGCTTGTTTCATGTATTCATTGATGATACTAACTGTTCTATAATCAATTTCTAATGTTTTCTCGCTATTCTACAAAAATCATTGTAGAAAATCATTATAAGAAAATCTGTATTGAAAAGAAAAACTTTTGAATGTTAAAATATTAATAGAATTGATGTAAAGAATAGAAAAAGTACAAACAAATGATCAATTTATTTAACTAATTCATCGGCTTTCAAAAGATTTGAAAATATTTCTACAGATTTCAAAGAATTTCGAAACATTTTGAGGAAATCTAGAGAATTTTAAACATATTTCCAAATATTTCCGCGAATTCTAAGAAATTCCAAAGAGTTTCAAGAAATTTAAACAATTTCAAGGGCTCTCAAAGAATTTTGTAAGGTTATCAAAGATTTTAAGACAGCGCTAGAGAATTTGAAAATATAAATTAAATTCGAAGGGATTCCTAGCGATTTCCAAAGATTTTAAAGCATTTTAATTTCTTTCAAGCAATTTCACAAGAATAAAGGACTTAAGAGATTCACATCACAGTAAACCCCAAGAATAAATTTTATCTTTGAAAAAGATAAAAACGCTGCATCACGTTTATCTAAAGATAGATGAAATTTATCTGAAACGATAAAATTTATCTGAAAAAAGATCAAGTTTATCTGACATAAATGAGTAAGAACACTCAGCCAACTTCAGTCCCTCACTTTTGTTGAACAAATCTTGAGTTTTCTATCGACCCTGATGTAGACTTCAAAAATTGTAAAGAAACAATACTTGGTATAAAGAAACCAAAATGCAGACTGTGTATTCAGTAAGTGTAGGTGAGTGATTTTTGGGTTTAAAATTAGTGAAATAAAGTGAAAATATTAAAAATTGAATATCGCATGGATTTTTAAATTTGTGAAGGTCATTTTTTCTGTGAAAATAGACGCAGTCGTCTGACATACAACCTATGACAAAAAAATATTTACGTCAGATAAACTTTATCTTTTTTTTAGATAAATTTTATCTTACATTAGATAAACGTGATGCAACGTTTTTATCTTTTTGAAAGATAAAATTTATTCCTGCTGTTTACCGTGATGGATTTCAATGATATTTTTTTAAAGAACTTAAATGAATAAATTTAATCTAATATGAATTGCAGACTATTGAACCGATTTTCTATGTAAAATAAATTTGTGCAGAAAGATTATTTTTTTGTACTTTTATATGAACTTAAGTGATCTGATATAAACAGTTTTTCGATCATTTCTCTACTTTTTGCATTAATTTCTTCAATATTTTTGAATTATTTATATTAATTCTGATTATCCTACAATTGTTTCTATATCATAATTTTCTATAATCTATGGAATTTTGTGCAATTTCATGCAATATTTTGCAATCCTTTGCAATCGAAAATACAATGTTGCAATCTGGTAATCAAGTGCACATCAAAAATCCAAGTAAATAACCCTTCGGATAATTATCAACTTTAACGCTTTCACATTTGGTAACTTAAAAACTAGTAAAACTAAAAATTTGTTAAAAAGAATCAATTAAAAATGTCTTGAAATCGATATAATAATATTTTTTTATTGAAGTTACGGATGTTTGCTGAACTTCGTTACTCAAATAGCTTCAGGAATGAAGTACTTGGAAAACTTAAATATGCCACACTGCGATTTAGCAGCGAGGTATGTAAAGTTTTTTTTATATTCTTTGCTTTTACTTTCCTATAACAGGCAAAATTATATTTTAATAAGACTGCCTCTGGGAAATTCATATACAGAATTATTCTAGAAAGGCGGAGAGCATATGAAGATTAAATTTTGCTTCACGAAGAGAATCGGAAGGCCGTATCAAGGTCTCGAAGTCCATTCTATAATAAATATTCTATACTATGTTATTTAGAATTCTCTCTAAACCTTGAAACCCTTCGCAAAAGCGGTTTAACCACAAAGGCAGAATTTCTCTGTCTATACTCTCGAAGATCTAAGCTTTAGGGGAGGGAAGCTGTATAAAATATGGATGGAAGTTTCGTCCTCTATCTTGCACAGTTTGCGAACCCAGATCCAGAGTTTGGTCAATATTATATTTTATGTATATAGGATAATAAATTCTACGAACAACCCCAAATATTAAATTCTAGAAGGATATTTTTCGAGAATTTTATGCTCGATTCTAATAAGTAATTATTTTAAAGTAAATGAAGTTTTTTATAAATTCAGGAGAAATTTTATTAATGAGAAACCAGTACGAGGTAAATACTAGTATGAACTGAATAATGGGAAGAAGTAACTGGGATATAAAACAAAAGTTATTTAATATTTTTTTATCATTAATTTTTACTTTCAACCGCTCTGAGTCCCTTTCATGGTGTCCCATAAACTATCATTTTTTTAAATAATGCCCTCAATTATTAATTTTGCTCATTTTCTGCATAGATCTTTATAAATGAATCAATTAAAAAACTATATGCATTTGTTAATTAATTTTTCATTATTGAAACCATTTCACTTGAACGATGTTATTCTCATAAAATATCATGAATGAAGGCTATTATTTTTATTAATACTGTGGTCTATTTCGTGAATTTAGAAAGTGTCAATTTGTCTTCAATTATTTTTTTACTGTGTAAAAAATTTTTTAAGTCCCACTTCTTAACCAAAAAGCTCTAAAATCATACTTTCCTGCTAGTTTTTTAACAAGTTCAAATGTTTAACCTAAATCTTACTTTTTCTAAGCTACTTCTTATTTCATGAGCAATGCTATTAGTTTAAACATTTTTGACAGGAGAAAGTTAAAGATTTTTTTTTCAATTATTATTTTATAATATCGCAAATTAAATGTATTCTTTGAATGCTGTGGCCTATTTAAAAAATGCGAACACCTACTTCTGAACATATTCGTTATTTTTAATTATTCTTATTTATTTAAACCTTTCTTTATAATGTTCAGAAACATGTGTTTAGTTAATTAATTAGGTATTCAAATACTTATGAATATTATACATAGGTTAAGTTTATAATTATTAATATGATGTGAATTTGTAAAGGAGTTTGAAGACTATCAAACCCGTGAGAGGGAGAGGGGAAAATAAAAATTTAAATATTATTAAATACATAGAACCTTGTTATTTATTCATGCATAAGGATACATGACAAAAATGAGAAAAAAGTTATAACTAAGGGCAATACTCCGCAAACTCTCTATTGGCCATGCAGGCGGTGCAAGTCAAAACTATTTGAAAAAAGCATTAAGTAAAACATGATCGGCCCTATAGTGAGTAGTGAAATTTTACTGATTTTTCAAAATAGATTATTTACCTTTTTTAAATGAAGAAAACCTTTTTAGTATCGGTAATAAAACAGGACTGATTATGATGCATTTATTCACGTTTTCTCGAAACAATGGTGGACCTATTCAAATACCCCCAATGACCTATCATGATTAACCAATATAGCAATTTATAAAGATAAAAAAAGGTTCGATTGTTTATGTGAGGAAACTAAAATATGGCTTACATGAGAAAATATAGTTTCGCCCACATAAAACTTTTATGATTTCTTGTTTTTTGAGTACAAGATTAGCACGCGAATCCAAGCAAATTAAAAGTTGGATTTTTGAGAAGATCGAATTTTAATATTTTTAATATCTTTATAAGACCAAGGTTTATAACAGATACAGAAAAACGTTGTGTTTTTTGAAAAAATACCCTAAAAATTATTTATTTAATGGACGTCTGGTTCTGTGACTTGAATTTGAACTGCCTGCCTGATTTCTAATGCTATCAATGTTTTGTAGAGAGCCTAATATAGAAATTTTTTGTTTCAGAAATTGCGTCGTGAGTAAAAACTTAATAATAAAAGTTTCAGACCACGCTATGTACTGCAGCAAATACGATCAAGAGTATTATGTGAATGGGTATTACGCGAAAGTACCTCTTCGTTGGATGGCATGGGAGGCGATTTTGTTGGTGAGTAGTCTAAATAATTAGCGTACTGACCAGAATCATCATTATATCAGGTTAAGTACTTAGAAATGTAAAAGCTATTAAACTAAATTTCATAATGCATCCACAGCTCCTTGAATTCAAAGATTTTTCATATATTTTCAAATTGCAACTACAATGTAATTTTTTTTAATATGGAAGGCATAAACTTCACTGGGTATAATAGTTTAAAACCATTTTAATTATATTTCTTAATTGAAATTATTTAATTTAATGTAATTTTATATGATTGGAAAAAGAACTTTTTCAGTTAATATATTTCAATAAAGCCATTAAATCGTAAACTTATTTTCATTTGAAGTCTTCTACAAGTTTTTATTTAAAAAATCAACTCATTTCTTTTAAAAATGGTTCCAAACATGATCCATTGTTTTAAAATTATTCTTTTTTTTTTTATTTCAACAACTTTAAAATTATCACATTATATTGAAAATCCTTCTAATTCACTAGGTTCATAATTGAATTGTTTAAATTTTAAATTGTTGAAGCTTTCAATTCATAAAAGTTTGAAATGCATTTGCGAATTAGTTTCAGGGTTTTATAAATCAGAAACTTGTCATTTCTAAGAAATCTTTTAAATTCCCCAATTTAAAATTCAGCAATTAAAATTTTTATGTTAGTTTATTTAATTTCAACCACTTTAACTTTAGGTGCCTTACAATTTTTTCACTTTTAACGTTTTCTGGTCTGTAAATTAAATGGCCTTACAATTTTCGTTGGAATCAAAGTTTATAAATCGGAAGATATAAGTATGGAAAACGAAATAAGGTTATTGATTGTTTTGTTATTCATTTTTCAAACAATTTTGTTAAATACCCTTGCAAAAAAACATTCTCTAATTACAGTGAAACTCTACTATAGCGCCGAGTTTGGGACTCACGGAGGGTGGGAACTAACTTATTAGAGCCCGCTCCGCTTTTGTTTGCTCATGACTGAATGCTCATCTGAGTGACAACCACAGACCCCGCGCACCACGCGCGGCTCATGTTACGCCTACCTTTGGCGCGGCGTCGATTCTCGGAAGGGAGGGCTATTGCAGGGTTTCACGTATATTGGTTTTAGGATTGAAATGAATGTATAACAATCATAAATTGACGTGTTTTTCATGCATATTGTCCACCTTTTTATTTTCAAAATAAATAAAATATCGCGTTGAATTTATTGAAAATTAGAAAAAATAGATAGTAGCTTGTACCTTTGTAGCCCATTTTGGAGTTTGTAGTTTTAAATGAAGTTATTTTTTGCATGTTTTTCATGCTCATATTTACAGCCTTTGTGCGAGCAGACAGTAAAGCCGTATTATTTCTTTAAAAAAGAAGAAGGCGAAAAAATATATAGGAAGCACGGAAATTTATGATTTTATAGAATACCACTGCCCTTAAGTTTCTTTACTGTACTTTACCTTACTTAATAAATTAATCTAGGTTTTTGCAACCGTTAAAACCTTTTTTTTTTAATTACTTTCTTTTACAATGATGTAACGGTTTTCAACCAAGATTGTATTAATAAGAGAGATGGTAGGTTTTCGGGTTTTTGGCCAATTTATTACGTGTTGTAAAAAACAAACTACATTTCGCCCACTAATCGCAGGGCCTCATCAGGTTAATATTAATACAAATGTTTTAAATCAAAATGTTAAAATTTAAGACAATCATATTTTTTTAAGATAAAAATTAAAATTACACTGCATTTCAAATTATAAAATAATCTTACTGTAGATAACAAACAATTCGGCTATATACATTAGTGCGCGCGAAGTTCTAATAGCAATGGAAACTTTATTTTGGAAGTCAAAATAACTCCCCTAAAGTTTTATTTAAAAAAATTCCTTCTGTATACGAATAGTAGATATAGATAGAAATCTCAAAAAAACGAAGCACTTTTTAAAATTTAAACAGCAACAAAATTTTATTCAGATTTCAATCATCAATAAAAATAGTTCAAAGCAAGCCGATTTATAACTGTATAGCGATAATTCCGTTAAAATATTTGTATACCCTCCCTAATTGACTTTGAAGTTTCAAAAAATCGAAAAAAGTTGACTTTTCCGCTATTTTCTTAGAGTCAAGGTAAATTCCTCGACTATTTCACCATATAGTGTGTGATATACATTAATAAAAATGTATTTGGAATATGTTGCAACAATACTATATGAGGAATGTTGACATTAAAATAATTTTTATTGACTTTGAATTACAAGAAAATATTTAAAAGTGATAGATTTTCAGAATATAAATTATCAGTAAAAATCGTTCGAAGAAAGTGGATTTGCACCTACACAGCAAAAAATTCATTAGTAAATTATTAGTTGATAATCAATTATTATTAATTAAATTTTAATTAAATAATGAATCAAAATTATATTTTCTATGTAGGTACAAACCTGCTTGCTTCCAAATATTTTTTCTGATAACTAATATACCGAAAATTAATTTTATGGTCAAATAAAGAGCAATATATCACTCTTAATTACTTTCTTGTAATCCAAAGTCAATAAAAATTGTTTCAATATAAACATTCCTTATATATTATTATTATTATTACAACATATTCCAAATATTTTCCCATTAATGTATATCACACATTATATGGTCAAATAGTCGAGAAATTTTCCAAGACTCTAAGAAAATAGTGAAAAAGTCGACTTTTTCGATTTTTTTAAACTTCAGAGTCAATAAGGGAGGGTAAGAAATATTTTAACCATATTATCGCAATATAGGTATAAATTGACTTGTTTTGAACTATTTTCATTGATAATTTAAATCTCCAAAAAAATTTTTGTTGTTTAAATTTGAAAAAGCGCTTCCTTTTCTGAGATTTTTTGCTATATCTACGATATGGTGACAAAAGGAATTTTTTCAATGAAAATTCAGGGGAGTGTTTTTAACTGACAAAGGAAAGTTTTCATTGCTATCAGAACTTCGCGCAAACAGCTTTTTGTTTTTTCGATACGCCCTAGTATACAATGTACATGGATAAGTTCTTATAACCTAAAGTTTCCAATAGATCATTCTTATATTATTCGCCGTACTCTTATTGAAGGATTTTTTTAAAAGGATTTTTTTGCGAATAATATTTCAAAAAAGTATAGGATCGAATGAAATGGTACCGGACAGAGACAGAATTGATATGAAAAACAGAAATCTATAACATAGCAATTCCTTCATCTCAATTCTACATAGGATAGGATAAGATATAAAAAGATCAAATAGCATAGGATAGAACAGGGGAGGAAAGAAGGGTAAGGGGGAAATTTTAATGACTTAATTAACGACATTTTAATAGGCGCATAAAGCCTACTTTGAATAACATTTAGAGTTTCATAGCCCTGGGCAGAAATCCGTGTAGTTTCGGTCGAGTGTCGATCCGTTGTACTTTTATCCATTGAGGGGAAGTGAGAAGAAATGAGGAAAAATGAGGTGAGGGAAAGTCAGGTGGAACTTGCGGAGGGTGGGGGTATATAAAGGCAGAGGAAAGTAGGGCAAGTGAGGGGAAAATAAGGGGTGAAAGGAAATTGTGTATTTGGTAGCGAGGGGAAATGAGGGTAGTGGAAGTGACGGGAGGAAAAGGAGAATTCGGGCAAATGAAATGAGTTAAATCAGGGAAAGTGAGGAAGAAAATAAGGGTAAATTAAGGGTTGGGAAGGTAGGACAATTTGTGAGAGATGAGGGGAGATTAACTAGGGGAAATGAGAAGGAAATAAAGGCAGGGGAAGTCAGGGGAAATGTGGTGGCGAGGTAGCGGAAAGAGTGTGTTGGCATGGGGAGTGAAGAGAGAGGGATATACATATGTGAGGAATAAGATTGGGAAGGGAAGTGAAAATGAATGCTGAAGTGTAGGGCTGCAGAGGGGAAGTAGAGGAATGTACGGGTAGTGGGGGATGGAAAGTATGGGAGGAGGATGTGGTTTCAAAGACTTTATTAACGTCTCAATAGGCTGTGAAACCCTTTTTTGATTAAATTTTTTATTAGTGATTTCAAAAATAGTTCATTCGCTAAATGTAGGGTATTTACAAACTACAATAAATGAACTCAGCCTTTGATTTCAAGAATTGTCAATTCGTTATGTAGGGTATGTATAAACTACAGTAAATTATTATTATTATTATTATTACACCATTAAGCCATTTCCCTTTCGGGGTAGGCGTGACTCACTCGGCAGGGGAAAGGAGTAGTGTGTGGATGGGATAG
>NC_046659.1:67953745-67964735 GCF_010883055.1 Belonocnema kinseyi
ACTTCCCAAATCTTTGTTTCTGTTATTTTCATTACCCTACGAATAACTATTTTTGAATATATTTTACTTACAGTGCTTAATAAGCTAATCCCTCTGTAATTAGCCTTAACTTACCATTCACTTAAAATTGGGGGGACTTACCACAATTTTCTCAAAGAGGAATAATGAAACAAACAAAAAAATGTCTGTTGGGTCAATGGAATAACTGTCATTTTTTGTGTTGTTTATTTTTTATGTCACTTTGTTATCTTTCAAATGAATTTGGAATTTTTTACAGGGAAAGCAAAGTTGTCAAGCTGACGTTTGGTCCTACGCTATCACGGTTTGGGAGATCCTAACTTGTTGCAAGGACATGCCCTACTCAGATTTAACTTCTGAGCAGGTCCTGGAAAATTGCAGCAAGTGGTACCACAGTGGAACCGTTGAGAAGAGTCAACCTCGGATACTTCCGCAGCCTCCCTGCTGCTCCAGGGACCTTTATCACATGATGACCAAGTGCTGGAGCAAGCACGCCGAGGAAAGGCCCACCTTCGAGGAAATCTGTCTCTTCCTGAAAAGATTGGGCTTCGATTGAAGTATCGTTCGCTCGAGCAGCGTGGACCAAATCGATTACAATCAGCTAAGAAGCATCCTTCCTCTCATCGAGCCCGGCAGGATGCTCTAGCCACCAAATTATGCTCAACTAGGTTAACCTCCTTCTTCTAAGACTAAGATTTACATTAAGATAACGAATAAGAATTTTAATAACACTCTGGGAAAAGATCTCTTTCATTCAATATTCGAAAATTTTCTCTAAGAAAAAAGATCCTCTGTCGCTTCGATGGGAATCGAACTCTGGTCTTCCGATTACCGCACAGCGGGGCAAAAAAATTTCTCTGGACAAATAAACTTTTAGCCTATATGCTGTTTATTCGATTTGGACGTTTTTTTTACAAAAGATATTTAAATTTCGAAAAGATTTGTGTGTTTGGATTTATGGTAAAAAAATTTTTTGATTTTTATTTAACGATATAATTTACTTTTTTTTACTTTTCATAAGTACAATTTCCCTTAAGATTTGCAGATTTATCAAACAAGGTTTTATATCTGCTCTGAAACTATCAAGACATCATCTCCAGTGAGTGAGAATAATTTCAAAAAACTGTATATCTTGTTATAAACAAATTAATGTACAAATCCAATGTTATATCGACTAATATCATCTTTTCGATGACTGTTCACTATAATACTCTTTCTGCTTATTAACATTGTTTACATGATTAATAATTATCAATTTGGAAATCATCACAGCAAAGAGTCATCGGAAAGACATTATTTGTCGATTCTGTGAACAACAATTGAGCGTAATCGCTGAAAAATAGCCAAACTCTGAATTTTCTACAAGACTCTGGATTTGAATAAGCTAAACATTACCAATACCGAAAAATACCTTTTATTCATTAATTTGTAATTAAACCACTTTTTAATTATGTTTACCCACTGGAATTTATTTCCAAACAGTTCAACCACAAGATATGGTTTGGTTTATAAATCTGAAAATCATATAAAAAATGGTTCTTCTGGAAGGATAAAAAAGTGTCAATTTTGTTTGTTAAATACAAAATTTATAAAACATCCAAACACAAATCTTACAAAAAATTTTTAATCATCCGTATCGAATAAACAGTGTGGGCTAAAAATTGATTTGTCCACAAAAAAAATCATTTAAGTCGGGAGACAGTACCGCTTTCCCATGTATTTTTAGCAGGTTCCCAAAAAAAGTGAACAGGGATTTTTAAATCTATTAATTAGCAGTCTCCCTTGAAATCCCTATATAAATAATGTTGGAGGACGAACAAATTTTTTGTAAATTCGATTCAAAATGTCCAATATATAATAAATTTTATGCGTTTCTTTCAATATCACATGGAAACTCTTAAAAGAATGCGAATCCGTAATTAATTTTCAATTTATATGCCACTAAGCCCTTTTTATAGCACCCCAAAAATCATCCAATGAAATCGTGTCTTGCGGAACATTGGCCTTATTATACAAATCAATTTTTTACATTTTTTCATAGATCCTGATGAATTGATAAAGTAAACATTTTTATGTACATGTTAAGTAATTTTTAATTGTTAAAACAATTATTATTTTATGCAAAGTTTGTAGCGCCATTGGATTTATTTATCGTATTTTCTGAATACCATTAGTCCGCAATATTTTGTAAGGAACAATAAACTAACATAAATAACAATTAGCAGTAAGTTAGAAAAAAGAAGAATTAAAAAACTAATTAAAATTTTTTGCAAAATTAGTTTAAAAAATACTATTTTAGAGCTTCATACTGCTAGGTATTACATTTAAATAATTGTTTAACCAATAAAACAAAAACTTGAGAAATATTTGAATCTATATAATGTCTATGTGATTTAGAAAATACGATTAATTCGCGATATTCAATTAAATATTGTTTAAATACACCAATTTTAGAAATTACTCCAAAAATACTTTATTAAAATTTAAACGCTTTAATTCATATTAACAGATAAAGAACACACGTTCACTTTTTTGGAAACATAACAAAACTGGAGAGAACGGTAAACAAAATTCGAAATTTTTGGTTTTTTAAGCCTCTAAAGTTTCAAACTTTTCTATTTTAAATGTGTACCATTTTTAAAGCCATATGTTAAATTTGTAAATACATAAAATGTAGTAATAAGCACTACAAGTTCCAAATCATTTAGTTTTGAACGCTTTAAGTTTAAAATTAGTAATGTTTTTAATAAGAATTAAAAACGTTTTCTCAATATATATTATTTAATAACCAATTGTTCGATTTTGAAATTATTAAAATTTTAAACCTTCTTTTAAATCAACAATCTTGAATATTCAATTGAAAATTATATAATTTGGAATATTATACACACAGAAAGCTTCAAATTTAAAATTGTTCAATTTCCATTTTTTTTTTTTTTAATTTTCTAAAGTTTAAAGTTATTCTACTTTAAATGTTGCACTTTTTAATTCAGGCTTTAATATTGAAATTTTAAAATGGTTCACATTTAAGGGCTTGAATCTTAAAAATTACTGACGGAAAAAAATTTATGAAACCCAGGAAGAAACGATAAAATTGAGTGGCCAATAGATTTTATTTATTTTTTATTACAAATTTATTTGTGTCCAATTGTTATGAAGAATCAATTATGAAAATGTCAATTTTTAAAACTCTCTAAATTTGAATTAATAAGAAATGAATCTCTGAATCAAATCAGTAAAAATTTTCACTGAAAATTATTAAAATCCCACTGATTCAAATTTTGGGAGTACGGAATAAAAATGTCAAAACAAAAGAATTCTAAACAAGTGTAAACTCAAGAGCTTAAATCATCGAAGATTATTATGACCTAATAATCATTATAAATCCGAAAATATCAAAATATACCTCTTTTTTGTTTAATTCAATCAATATTTCTTGCTTTGTATAAATTAGTTGAAACTATTTTTTTAAGAAAGAGCTCTTCTTTCAAAGTGAAAAGTCAATGTTCTTTACTTCGGTCGATCAACGGAAGCGAGCTTCGACGATAGGAATCAAACAGTCTTAGACTGTAGAAATTCGTGTTGTTAGACTAAATCAAAATCCCTAGACGTTGTTTAAAATTAATTTTGAAATCGTCGCTCGCTTTCGGCAAGGATCTTTTTGAATCCTCAATTCACATATCTTCGTTTTCTTCAAGATGTATACTATAATTACGCATTCAAAATTCTAGTAAGTCATATTGAATTTTTACGAGTCCCCAATCTTACTATTACCGATAAAAATAAAATAAGGCAACTTTGTAACGATAAAAAATGTGTAATCTAAAGTACGTGTTTAAGTGGACCTCTGTAAATTGTTATTCGACATCGACACGTAAAAAATGCTGCAGTATAGCTTGTGACATCCTACAAATTTCGACTAACCGTTTTAGTCGTTTAGAGCGCAAACGAATTAACGGAACTGCATGTATTGGAAGTATCTTGTAAATTTTGCAGAATAAAAATAAATGGAATCAAGGCAGGTAAAAATGGAAGACGGCTATTAATGTAAACAATTTTTAAAATAATGTAGCTTTATTAGCTGTCTAATCATTTTGACTCTGTTGCAATAATTTGCTGAAAATTGTTAGTATTTCTCTTAGAATGTTTTTCTTTGCCTAAAGCAATCTTGCTTGTCTGGATTCCAAATCACGAGTCGTAGATATCAAAAAATGGAGACGCATGAATATTCCGCAAAAAAATTGATCCTAATGCTTATTTTACCGATATTCATATGACCGAAAAACAATTTTATTTATTAATAGGTAAATTTTTATTTATCCGATTTGTTAGTTTTATTCCTCCGAAATACCATTTGCTGTCATTTTTATATTTTCGAATTTACAGTGTCTACTCAAATCATGGAAAAAAAAAGTTGCCTGGCAATTCCAGATTTCTCGGGTATAATTTTGCAAGGTATGGAGCCATTAAAATATTTCACTTTTTTTTTTAAATGATCGACTCAGAATATTTATATAGTTTCAGGAGTATATTATAAATAACGTTTTTTTCAGTTTCGAAGGATTCAATTAATATGTATAATTTAAAAAGCTTTGACAAAAAATATTCGTCAATATAATAGCACCATTGATTAATTAAATAATATCAAAAACATAATCAATCATTTCCTGAATTTGTCTCTAAAATCCATGAATTTGAATAATAATTCAAACGAATTTTTATACTATCTTCTTATATATAATATTCAGTGCAGATTCCTGTAAAAATCTCATCTTCAACTGAAATATTTGATTTTTTAACTAACAATATGGATTTTCAACCAGGAATATTAATTTCTCAAAAAAAAAAAAAAAAAAAAAGAATTTCTAACAAAATACATGAATTTTCAAATAAAAACGATAAATTCTCAACCAAAAATAGAATAATTTTATTGTTTAACTAAAGAGATGAATTTTAGACTAAAAATATTGCATATTCATCTGTAATAATTACATTCTAAGTAAAAAAAATATTAAGATTTTCAAACAAAGTGATGAATCTTATCAATCTTCAACTCGAATAATTGGATTTTAAGCCAAACAGATGAATTTTCAACTAAAATTATGAATCTTCAAATAGAATAATTGAGTTTTTAACAACAAATGATTAATTCTCAACCAGGAAGATTAATTTCTGCAAAGAAAGGAAATGTTTAATCAAATATATGAATCTTTAACTACAATGATTGAAAATTCAATTGGTATATTTACATTTTCCGTTAAAAAAAGAATTTTAAAACAATAGTTACTATTTCAAATTAAGAAATGATTTGTCATCTAAAATAATGAATCTTATACTGAAATAGCTGAAGTTTAAACCAAAAAAGAACCGACAAAGACGAATTTCCAATTCAAAAAGATAACTTTGCCACCAAAAATAGATTATTTAAATTTTTATGAACAAAAAATGATGTTCTACCAAAGAGATGAATTTTTGAGTAAGTGTCATCCAAATTTCGATTTTTCATAATTTTTATTCTTCCTAATGATCATGTAACAGAAAAGTCATTTTTCATCAAAATTGCAACCACACAGAAATAGTTGTGCGAAATGCAAATCAGCCAATCAGAAATTGAAAGTAGAGACTTGGATTGCCCGATTTGAATTTCGTGCCATTAATTTTATACAGGAAATATTATTTTGTTGAAAAATGAAATTCAAGTTAAAACGATTTGGACGAATAAAAATGACGAAAAATTATAATTAGGAAAAATAGCAAATGGACAAAATAAAAATGATGTAAAAGGACAGTTCAGTAAGACAAAAATGATCTAAAATAGTATTCCAGAAGAACTAGAAATTATGTAAAACTGAGATTCGGTCACACGATTTTCGGTTAAATAAATATTAAGAAAAATAGAATATGGGAAATATTTATGGGCCACCAAAAAGTGCAATCGGGTGGATCGATAGAAAATCGGTCGAGTTATCATATCGAAATAAGAGATGTTAATATAACTTTTCCATAAGCCAAGAATATTTGGTTCGCACATCGGGAAATCCGATTACGAAAGCGTTTCTTTCAAAGGAGGACAAAGGAGACAATCAATTTCGTGGATATCATTAACTCGTCGAAAATGAATCTAAAATATCAGATATTTAAGCAAAAGTACATAATTTAGAATACGTTGATATCTATTTTGTTGATATAATTAGTTGCTGTATAAATGCGCATTTGTTATTAGCTAAACTGTAACCCAGTCTGTAAACTCTTACCATATCGACATTATTTTATTGTCCTGGAACCGCGTGCATTTTTAAATCACTAGTCTATCAATTTTTATCAAAAAACTCGTAGGTCTATAGCTACCATAATCCAAATTTGTAACATGAATTATCATATTTCATCGAAAATTATATTCTTCATATTTCCAGTGTTATAATCAATAAAAATTGTTATAAAGTGTGATCTTTTTGACTTTTGCAATAAATAACAAGTTGTGTAATAACCATATAAGGCAATTAAGCTAAAGAGCAATTACTTAAGATCATATACTACTTACAAGATTCCTAACTTAGGGATCATCCACAAACTACGTTACCAATTTTTGGCAATTTTTGAGCCCTCCTGTCGAATGTAACATAGTCTTTGTATAAATCCCGATTTTACGTTTATACTGATTTTTTTTTGTTTATAGCGAGACAAGTTGCCATTATGTCTGTATTGTCTATGTGACCCGCGTGGTGAATAATAACATTCAGTAATAATTAAACAATTTATACAAAAGAGTGATTTTCAGAGTAAGTGTTGAAATGTGCCTAATTGAATTTTATGTGACAGTTAATCCGGGTATTATTGAATTTTTAAACTAAGAAATGTAAAGTTTTAACCAAAAATGGAATAGTTAAACTTTTAATTTGAAAATGATTTTAAATTATAAAAAAAAAAGAATTTTCTATTAAATAGTTGAATTTTTTAACTAAATTAGTAAACTTTCAAGCCAAAATGACGAATTTTCTATAGAAAATAGTTCAATAACCAAATAAAAAAATTAAATATTGATAAAAAAAGATAATTTTTATTAAAAAAACGACAAATTTCCAACAAAATACGTAAACTCTCGAACCAAACTAGATTAATTTTCAACAAAAAAAATTATTTTTTGACAAGAGTTCAATTTTGATAAAAAGATGAATTTTGCTTAAAAAAGAACCATTTTCGACCAAAAATGAAATTGATAAGTTTTCAATTACTAAAGTAATTTTTCAAAATAAAAAATATAATTTTAAACAAAGCAGATGAATTACTAAGCAGAGAGATGAATTTTTTACACAAATTTGAAATCCTTAAACAAAAAATTCATTTTTGAGAACGCAGTTCTTTTTAGTACAATAAAATTCAATAATTCTTAACCAGCAAGTTAAGTTTTTAAGAAAGAATTTTTTTGTTCATTTGTAAGCAAGCAGTTCGATTGAAGAACGTAGATGTTAAATTTTTTCCTAAAAAGATGAATTTTCAAAAAAAAATTAAAAGTTTAACTGATAAGAAAGAATTCTTTTAATTTTGAAGAAAATAGTCCAGCTTTAAAACTTAGTTATTAAATTTTTAAACAAAAAGATGAATTTTCAAACAAGAAAATTTAATTTTCTACCGGAAAACGAACATTTTAACAAAATTCAAGAATTCTGAACCAGAAAGTTGAATTTTCAACTAAAAAAGAAGAAGTTTAAAAACAAAAAGATCAATTTATTACTAAAAAAAGATGAGTTTTTCAATAAAATTCAATAATTCTCAACCAAAAAGTTGAATTTTCAACTAAGCACATAAACTTTTATAACTGCAATTTTTTCGATTTGGTTTTAAAGAAGGTTCTCGAAGCACCTACGGGTTTGACGATTACATTCTGATTACGAAACTCTTTTTTTTCCTTTTTTTTTGAAAATTGTCAAAATCTTGAAAAGCATATAACTTTTTGAAGTTTTATCGAATTTAAAAATGTCATAGGATAATTTGCAAGCCTTTTTAACGTATACCAGAAAATTTGACAAAAATATCTAAAACTCAAACAATTGTTATTCGAATTTTGAAAAAGCTCTAACTTTTTGTATTTTTGTCTAATCGCAAAATTTAACTGATATAGTTTCTAAATATATTTGATATCGAGTGACGAGTTTAAATAAAATTGCTTAATCTTTTAGTAGAAATTTTTTTTTTCTATTTTTCTGAAGGTTTTCAAAATTTTGAAAATTATATAAATTTCCAATTTTAGGCGAAATTGAAATTTTCATTTAGATACTTTGTAGACGAATATATTACACTCTCATGAATGAGAATGTAAAAGAAGACTTTGTAGTCAAAAGAGAAAACAAATTTAAAACAAATTTAAAACAAACTTTCTTTAGCGCCTTTTAAATTAATTTTCCAAAATTAGGAACTCGATATCTCAATTCGTGTAGACGTAAATTGTTAAATTTAGAAAAAAATGTCGCTAAAATAGGAATCGGGTAATTATTACATGACCTTAACAAAAAAGGTTTCAAGGTTTTTCGCTATACGTAAGAGGTCTTATATTCATTTCCTTGTGAAAATCTTCTAATTTTTGCTCCCACCGCTCTTCAAAGTAGATTCCCAGAAGAAATTTTGAGTTCTTTCCGATATTTATGGCCCATGGGAGATAGTAATCGGTGTATAATTTTCTTTGCCTAAAACAAAACCAACATTTGAATAACTTCTAAAGGAAGATGACCGGAAAAAGGAAACCTTTCATTCTACTAGAATCGAAAATCGTGCGCGTAGTTTTTCAAATTGAGCGAGAAAATAATTTTTATTACAATATACAAATTTTGAATAAATACTTATTTATTTAGGTTTTCTAACACATAAGTTCGCACTAAAATTATATTTTAAGATCTGAGGATCTTGAGAAAATTCAAAAAGATTTTTTAAGATTTCAGATGTATCGAAAATATATTTAGATATGTATGAAGAAAATTTTTTTATGTGCAGGATTTTACTAAATTTTATGAAAAATCTAAGTCAGTTTAAAAGATATTTAGGTGTGTTAAGCTGAGGTAACTACATCTTCGAATCGAGTTGAAACCTATCTCATAATTAAGGGCCCATTTAATGCTCACTTAATGCCCCATTGCCAAATTTAATGCTCCACTATTTTTTTTTAAACCGGGGGTTACGCTAGCTCCATGTGAAATAAACGTTAAATCAAGTTCTGTCCTATCAAATAATTAAGGGCTCATTTAATGCTCTTCAAAACCACAAAAAAGCAAGTATTGACTCCTTACTTTTTTAAATACCGCATAGTGCATACTGTCTAAATTTCATTTATAGAGATTTTAATCATTTTCAGCGAAAATCCTTACAGATTTTAATTTTATCTACGTCTCTTACTGGTTCGAATTTAGAGAATAATTAAGTACTCATTTATTATTAAAGACCAGGCGGTACGCTGGCTTAACGGTAAGCTGACGTAGTCCCCGGTTTGAAAAAAATAGTGAAGCATTAAATTTGGCTATAGGACATTAAATGAGCATTAAATGAGCCCTTAATTATAGTATGGTCAGATTTACAATCTGTGCATAATTTTTATTAAGGGTGATTTTTCAGTATTAGGGGTGGCTTTTGGAAAATAATTTTTCGTGGTTTCGGAGAGCATTAAATGAGCCTTTAATTATGTGATAGGAGAGAACTCGTTTATTCCTCGTGGGGTTCCGTCAGCTTAACGTTAAGCTAGCGTAACCCCCGGTTTTCTAAAAAAATAGTGGAACATTAAATTTGGCAATAGGGCATTAAATTAACATTAAATGAGCCCTTAATTATGAGATAGGTTTTAACTGGATTCGAAGATGTGGTTACGTCAGCTTAACATACCTAAGATATTTAGGACTTTTAGAAGTTTGCAAGCAATTTAAAAACGTTTTATAAGTTTCCAAAATATTTCTAAGTTTTAAAATATTTGTAATCTTATCAAAAGTACCTGAATATCGTTCAAACTGACTCGAATTATTCCTAGAACTTTTAATAATCTTTCAAAATTTAAAAATTTGCATTTTAACCTTCCAGGGCTTTGTTCGACATTATAAAATATTCCTCACTGTAAAACTGTCAAACAGAGAAATTCTCTAATAGTAAATTTCCGAATCTAAACAATTCAATAATTGTTAAATAATGAACAAATAAATAAAATACAGTTACTTTTATTTGATGAACATATTTTTATTTATCATTTAAACAATATTTTGATCTTAGGTTCGGAAATTTTCTAATTTGGAAATTTAAAATTTTCGTATATTTTATAATTTCGGGAATTTTAAAGATTTTCCCAGGAATCTTAACAAATCTTGTTTAGCATTTTGAAGCTTTTTAAAATCTTCATTTTGTTTTTAATGTTTTGAAATCATTACAAATTTTTAAATTACTTTTAACCTTACAAAAATCTTTTAAAACAATTTAAATTTTTCTTAAAATTTAAAAAGAAATGCTGCGAAATTTTAAAAATTCGCTTAAAATCTTGGAGATTCATTCTCAAAATGTTTTGAAATATTTGAATCATTATCAGTTTTCCCAGGAATCTTAAGAAAATTTGTTTATCCTCTTAAAATCTTTTTAGAAACATTTTAAAAGCTTCAAATTTGTTTGTTTAAATCTGCAAAAATTAAGGAAAATTTACGAACACTCTCTCAGAACCTTCCAACTTCTTTTTTAACAATTTTGGAATCTTTTAAAAATATTCGAAATCTTTGTTCATCAATTTTTCAAACTAAAAAAAATCATAAGAATTTTCCCAGGAATCTTACGAAATGTTTGTAATTATTTTTTTAAATTTCGAAATCCCCTAAAAGCATGTGCAGAATTCCTAAAAATAAAACTAAGAATTCAACGACCAAAGGGGGAGGGTCGGTAAGGCCGGTTTTTGGCCTAATTTATTTTTGGACCAAAAAATCTGAAAAAATCATGGTAGTATCTTATAAGTATCCCG
>NC_046659.1:67964835-67983819 GCF_010883055.1 Belonocnema kinseyi
CGACTCGGGATACTTATAAGATACTACCATGATTTTTTCAGATTTTTTGGTCCAAAAATAAATTAGGCCAAAAACCGGCCTTACCGACCCTCCTCCTTTATACAACCAACATAAGGTGCTCCTATTGAAATTTGAAAAAGATAAAAAAAATTTCCTAAAAAAGAAAAGAAGAGAATTTTCCTCTTTAAACAAAAATAAAAAAGAGGAAAGAAACATAAAAAGGCAACCAAACAAAGCCCCTTCCTTCTCTTTTTTTATTTCTTTCGTACTTTTTATTATTATTATTATCAAATCACAGCAAAAAAACATTTGCAAAAAATAAAGGCCAACGTTTCGGAGATTTTCAGGAATTCTGCACATTAATTTGATTATTGGCCTCAAGACTATATTTAAAAATCTACAAAAATCTGTATTTTGTTTTAAATTTATTTAAATTTTTGAAAACATGTAATTAGTTTTGAATTTTTTCAAAATCCTGTAACCTTACAAAAAATGCTTTAAAGTCTTCCATATCCTTTTTTTTACAATTATGGAAATATTTTTCAATTTACTCTTAAAAGTACTTTTTCAAAATAAAAAAATCATTCAAAATTCATCTATGAAAATTAAGAAAAGACATTACAAAATTATCAAATATGTTTCATTAAAAAAGTTTTTTTGGCAACAAACATATTTATTCATTAAAAATGCAATGATGAAAAATGTTGATAAACTAAGCTTTTTTTATGTTCAATTTATTTTTTTAAATGATTGTTTGAATTTGATAAAACAATAATTTTAACAAATACTGTGTAATCTTTCAACAACAAAAATGTCATTTGAATTTTTTTGTAATGATTGTTATTCTTAATTTAAAAAATTTTTTAAAATTCAATGAACAATTTAAAAAAATTTCTTTTGTCAAAATATTTTATTACTATATATTTCATAAATTAATATAAGTTATTAAAAACAATTTTTTTATTGCTTAAATTCGTAAATTTTCTAGGTTCAGGAATTTGAAACCGTGGGATATTTTACAATTCAGAAATTTTCTGTCGCGAATTTTATTTTTCGGAAATTTTCAAAGTCAGAAATATTGTAAACTGTTAGAGAATTTTGTTACTCGTAAATTTTCCAATTCAGGATTATATATTTCAGGAATTTTCTTTTTCAAATATTTTTTTCAGAATTTTTAATTTTCTGGATTTTTCAGTCGTCCCAAACTGAAAACATCTAAGCAGGTTTTTAACAACAATATAAACGAGATATCGTTACGATAATATTTTAAGAAAAGGATTTTTTGAAGGTTTGTAGCTTTCAAGAAGGCTTATAAATCAAATTGAATTTTTGTTTCTTAATTGAAATCCGTGTGGAAAATTTAATTATTAATTTTCAATCACCTTGGTCGAAGTCTAACTGCACCAAAAATTGCACCACTTATACACATGGGAAGTTGTAATTGTAAACCTTCTACCCATTTTACAGCCACTTCTCCAAGCATCGTCGTTGGCATTAAAAGCATGGCATGGAAAATATCATGAACTTCTCGATATCTTTGCATAACGTAGGATAATTCGAAATCTTCAACAAATCGAACGGGTGGCCTCGAATCGGGTGAAACATCCTGTAAAAAATATTATATCTATTCTTAAAAGTTAAATGATTCACAAGTAAACATTTTTTTTAATCTATAAATATTATTTATAATTTATTTAATATGTCTTATAAATGCAGCTCTCAGATTGTCGCAATTGTAATGATTGTGTAGATATAAAAGACACAACTGTTTATAATCTTGATTTAATTTAGAGCCAATAAGTTGTAAATTTTTAAAAGCAACCGTCTTCTTTGAAGAGTGTATACAAAATTAACAATAATATATAAGTTAGGAAATTCTGAGGAAATGTCTAAACAAAATTGTTAACCAGAAGGTATCTGATTTTCAGATTAGTCTTCTATGCACAATTTGAAATAAGAATTTGTCACAGAAATATTTGAGATTTTGAACGGATTTTTTATAAATTAAAAATACTTGTTGAAAATATATTGTTCTTTTTCTTCCTCATCATTGACTGGCGAGTTTGATATGCTTTTGAAATAATTTTTATTTTTTAATTGAAAGATTCTATAATTATTCTTTTTTGTTCTATTTTTTGGAGGTATTGGCAGACAATAATTTGTATTGAATAATTAAAACCAATATTTATATCGAAATAGAACAAAATTGTTTTCTAATAAGTAACACAGTACACGATTTTTAAATAAACTTGAATTTTCACATTTATTTTCTAAGTTTGCTTTTTAATTTTGGTTTCCCAATGAGAATCAGAAAATTTAAAACATGTATTAGAAATTTAAAAATAATTAAAGTGTTTTTTGTTTTTAAAGAAATATGCATTTTGAAATGAAATTTTAAACTTTAGGAAAACAATTCTTTTTTCCAAATATCATTTAGAACTAAATTGCAAGAAGTTTATTTTAGTAATTTTAAGTATTTAAAAAATATAATTTTAGAAATTGTAGGAAGTTTCACTGATGAAAAAGAAACAATTAAAATAGTGTGTCTGAAATAAGTTTTTGCAGTTTAAGTAATACATTTTTCTGTAAAATTATTGGTTTAGAGAAATCTCAACTTTAAATGCTTTTTGGGCAAACATTTATATTTTATTTCGAATCAGAATCTAAGAAAAAAACTAAAAAAGAAATAAGTGACTAAAGCATAAATATTTTTGTACATTATAATTTTTTCTAACTCATTTTTAATTGACAGAAATTTCATATCATACATAAAAATCACAAAAGTACTAGTCACAAGTAAAAAAGACTAATAAAATCTAACGAATTAATTTTTTGCTTAAACCACAAAGAAAAATGTTTAATGTCATGTAATACATAACCGATTCCTACTTTAACAAACACTTTTCCGAATTAAAATACTAAAACAGATGCTTTTAAAAGTTTAAAGTTAAATTTTTTTAATTAAATTCCGCTAGACAAATTTGAAAATGTTCAAAATTATTTAATTTTAATCAATTCAAAGTTTAAAAAAATTAAAAATTGAACGATAACAAATTTATTTTTTAATGAACACTTTTTGGATTAAAGGCTAAATTATTTTTATTCTGAGTCATGTTGAATTTATAATTGTTTAATTATTACTTATGGACCGAAATTCAATACTTTCATAGAAAAATTATAAATGGAACAATACAAATTGTAACGTGGAAAGTTTAAATTATTATGCTGAAATTGTTAATATTCAAGGATATTTCAAAAATTTCAGGTTCAAATTGTACCTTTTTTAATATTTGAATTACAACTGCACATTTTAAATGAACGGATAAATACTTCTAAATATTAAAAAATGTTCTGTTTTTAATTCAAAAATTGCATAAAGAATAGAATTAAAATGTAATATTTTAGACTAAAACAATCATTACTAGGGTTTCAAATTCAATAAAAGCGTTTAATTATGAACTTACTTGAAGTTATTTTTAAATGAAAAATAGTTTATAAAGTTTCATTCAGACATTTAAAACTTGTTTGATTACTAAGGCTTCTAAATTGAAACAATTTAATTTTTATCGTTAAAATCGCTATCTAATTATTTTTAATACAAAATTCGCTTTATGCTTGAATTCTCAACAGTTAAAAGTTGAAGAAAATTGAGTTTTTATCTTTTACAAATCCAACTGTTAAAAATTTAAGGAAAAATCGAATTTTGTCTAACTCTCAGCAGGGAATATATTAGATTTTAAAAAATCTTAAATCTGATTGAAAATTTCTAAAGTAAAAGATTGTAGAATTGCGCATTTCAAACGGAATGATTTCAGAATTTAAAAATCTAAAAATTACACTTAACATTAAAAAGAAGTTGAAATCAAACTTATTTTGAATTCCATCTTATCATGTGATTGGCTACATTTTTCTTCCACAAATTTTTGAAATCCCCGGACGAAAAATGTTAGAAATTAAATGAAAAGCACAACGGAATTAAAAAGATATATATTTTTGGACATTTTTTGTATTTTTCGTGCGAACGTAAGTTGTAGCGGAAAAAATGTCGTTAAGGTAAGAATCAGTTAAGTACTATATGGCCTTAACAAGACCTAAAAAATCTGATCTTACATTGACTTCTAAAAAATCAGAATAAGTCTTTCCAACAGTTCCATCTGGCAAATTTTTGAGAGCCAATAAATCGACAGTAGTTGAATGAATTCGAGGCCTCAGATCAAGAATTCGTTGTCCTTCCGGCGTGGCTTGCAATTTTCTCAAACAGTGAAGCAATGCTTTTTCACCAGTAGTTTCTCCAAGACAAGCTATCATATCCCCTCGAAATGGATTCGTCAACGAAATTGCAGCAGAACCGGCTGCAAGAACCGATCGCTGCAATGGAGTCAAAGCCACATGATTTTTTGCAAAAAACTCCTTGTAGGCCTCTTGACTGTAAAGTCTTCGGAACATGAAACTACCTGAAACCGATGAAGGAAAAAGTAACATTCGGCCAGTTGACTATAAACAAGATTTATTCTATTCAATTATGTACATACGTAGAAATAAGGTTTCTCACTAACAAAATGTATCGTACAATTTTACAATTATGAAATCAAGCTACGAATTCATTTGGTCTAGTTAGCCATTTTTCTATGGCACGTCATCCTGGCAGCAGTAACTTTGCTTTGGTACATGTAGCAGATATAATCGTCTATTTGCATTCTAAATTCTCATTCATACACACGATTTAATTCAATCGAAAGATTTTAAATTTCAACTAAAAATATCTGCTATTAAAAAAAAAATCGAAAGATTTGAGCAATTACAGCTTTTTTAAATAAAAAAAAGTTTAGAATATTCTCAGGGTGGTCTTTTTAACCAGAGAAACAAATTTCCGGTAATTTCCTCGGGTTTTCCCAATCCTCAAAAATGTTTCACGATCAATGGAACTAAAAACATTCGACGTCATCATTTTCAATGCTCGAAATTGAAAAATGAATCAATAAAGTACATTTTCCAAATTATATAATTTTAAGGTAGAAAAATTATCAATTAAACGATTATATTTTTTAAAACAGAGCATTTTTTACATTACAAGTTAAATCATTTTAATTTTAAGCAGTTTCAAAACAATAATTGTTCAATTGTTATTTTAATTCTAAGCAGCTTTAAATCAATAATGGTTCAATTGTTTTCATGCAATAACATTTTTTATTGTTTTGATATATTTTTAAATATACTCTTCAACTTATTTTCTGAGTATACAAAATAATAAAAAATTTCCCCAAGAATATCAGGAAAAATTCGTTATTACCTTAAAACCTTTGAAAATCCTTAAATAGCTTCAAAATTTTATTTCAAAATGATCAATAATTTAAAATCTGTTTTTAATTTTCTTGGAGATATTTTGAAATATTTTCTTTAAATTAATTTTTTTAATTAAAAAAACAGTTTCAATTTTCCTAGAAATCTAAAGAAAATGATTTTATTTTTCTAAAACTTTTCACAATTCTTAAAAAGCTTATAAATTTTTTGTTCTCAATTATTAAGTGTTTATATGTTATTTACACTTCAAAATTCAACAATTTCACTTACAAATTACAATTTTTTAAATAGAGCAATTGAAATTTTAACGTTCCAAGTTTAAATTTAACTATTGGAAAATTTAACGATTCAATTTCTGATTTTAAGTGAACAGACAGGTACTCCTAATAACAAAATGATTGTTCTCTTTCTTAACTAAAAGATGTTAAACTGAATGGATTAATAATGGAATATTTTAGACTGAAAAAATATTTGAATATAATTTTAAATTTAATAGAAGAGTTCAATTATGAATCTAGAATTTGAATTCATTTTAAAATTGAAAATAGTTTATAAAGGTTTAAACGGACGTTTACATTTGCTTAACTGTTGAAGGTTGCGAATTGAAACAGTTTAACTTTTAACGGATTACGAATCGTATTTTAGAATTAATTACTGTTCCGTTGATCAACTGAATAATTTTATCAATATTTTTTTATTTTATATCCTTTTAATTTTTAATTGTTCAAGTCTTTAAAAATGCATTTCAAAATTCTTTAAATTAAAAATATACTATTCAAATATTCACATCTTGAATATAAAAGTTGTTATGTAGAATATTTTAGAAATATACATTGTAAACTGACTGATATTATAATATAAAAGTTAACGATTTAACTTAACTTTAAAAAAATTTGAAATCGAACTTATTATAAATTTGTAAATAATTTCTCAAAGAAGAAAAAAGATATAAAAGTATTATTTTAAACTGCATTATACCATGCGATATGAAATTCGTGAAATTTCAAGTAGCTGAATATATTTATCTTTAAAAACTGGTAAAATTCCCGGTCAAAGAATAATTTCACTGTTATTTCCCGGCCTAAAAAATCATTAAATTATAATTTTAATTATATAAAAAATATAATTATTATTTTCTTTAAAATCGTTCGATTGAAATTCTAAATAGTAACATTATGTACATTTATCTAAAAAGTGAGATTTCTTACAATTGAAGATCCGCAATGAGTGATCGTAAATTGATTTTTCGTTACCTATTACTTTCTGCTTTCAATAATAGTCCATTTCCAGAGGCACCATAATTAATAAATTTACTTGTTAAAAGAAAAATTCCTTGCATTTAAAATTCGATAATAACAGAGTTTTAACATTTTTCTATGTACAATTATTTACAATTTATAGAAATTGTATGAAAACATCGAGGATTATTTCCCTTAATCATATTTTTTCATTCCTATTTGCTTCAAGCTAAAGCAATTCAACCTAAAGCAATTCAACCTATATAAATTAGTACAATAATTACGCAACACTTAGAATTATTTTGTACAAATATTTTCAAATTGAATTCTATAAGCCAATTAAACCCCACAATTTGGGTTCTTTATTCTAGGAACATTTACGTGTAAAATAAATATTCAGTAAAGGTAAAGGAAGCTAAAAGTATGGTATTTACTCGTATATTAGGGCGCAGCTTGTAACATTTAATTCTAAAGAAAAAAAAAATTCTGAGGAATTCTTCCAAAATAGCCCGGAAAAACCGTGAAAAAAAAACATATTTTTCTTGATTTACTTCAAACTTATTTGTTGTATTATAAAAATGTTTTCGCCCACCACTATAATTTTATATTATACTGTGTTAATGGAAAAACTGCACATTCTTGTATACTTTCTTGTAAAATATTAAAACTACAATAAAATATAAAAATAGGCAAGAAATATTCGGGAAAGTTTGTTTTAATGAAAAAAGTAATCGAACAAGAAGGATGCATTTCATAGAAATCTACAAACTTCATTGAAATAATTTTTCAATACAGCCAATAATTTTGAAAATCAAGAGAAATTTTTTTTCCTTTTCGTGTTTTCTGTGCAATTTTACAAAATTCCTGCGAATATCTTTTTAATTAAGTCTAAACTTTACACAATTGCTTTTAACTTGAAAACGAAAGGAATGCAACATCTGGGCCTTCCGTTTTCTGACATTTGTATTATGCGCTTACGCCCATTCCGAATAAATATTCCGAAAGCACTATGGGTTATCGAAGATAACTTTTTGGCATTTCCTGAATGCAGATACGTAACTAGAACGTACTCTAAAATCTAAAGTAAGATAATTATAATGGCAAGCAGCTCAGACGGTCTATATTCCTGACTAGACAGCTTATTTGTCTATCCAACCATTTGCATTCACAATGCAATAATTTATTTATAAAACCACAATATGGTCTATCATGAGATTTTCAATGAACTAAAAGCAATTCT
This sequence comes from Belonocnema kinseyi, assembly GCF_010883055.1. Lineage (NCBI taxonomy): Eukaryota > Metazoa > Arthropoda > Insecta > Hymenoptera > Cynipidae > Belonocnema > Belonocnema kinseyi. The sequence continues at coordinate 67,972,615 of NC_046659.1, forward strand.
TATTTCAGAGCAAATTGTACTTCTCTATGAGATTTTCCGTTGTTAAATTAAATTTGTATTGCACTTATGAATATTTGACACAATAGTCAGTGATACGTGACATGTTTTCAAATACATAATTCTCAAATCGTTCATTAACAATTAACAGGTAATTTGCAGTAACAATAAAAAGTAATTTCTCGAAGATTAGAAAATAATACTGGCGATAGGAATCTTGATTAGCGTTTCGTTTGTAGAAATATTTTTATTATGCTGAATTTTTATGAGGAATGAAAATAAGAAGTAAAATTGTAAATAATGATTCTGCAATGCTGAAACTGAATTCTATCTATTGTGCGTAATGGTTGAAAATTGCTTCTAAAGATAAATTTCCTATCTCTGAAGGACATCCATCAAACTTTACATCATCAGCTAGACTTAGAAAAGTAGCTGATGAGAAAATAATTAAATACATTTCTCTATAGTAATTTACTCGCTTAAAAAAAAGAATTTACATCAATAAAGAGTTAAAAATTTGGTAATTGAAAATACTGATCATAGAATATTAGTCAATAAATGCACTCAACAAACGAAACAAGATTTCTCATCCAAAATTTAAAAATGTAGATCCATGGTCTTTCATTTTAATCGGTGCCTCTACTAAAAAGAATGATGAGGAATTGGGTATTTTCGAATGATTCAATTTACGTTCACTCCGTAAGTGGCTTATTTGATAGCTAAAAATCGATCCTCCTCAAACGAGAAGGATTGCTAAAGATCATACAATTTCAACTTTCGAATTGATTTCTTCTCTCAATGGAGAATATTTTGCTTCCGCAGGTTCAACCTTTCTCCGAAACGTGACCCACGTGTAAACTAAACTACCTATCACACTCAAATTAAGTCCTATGAAATTTAACCATGAAAAAATATAATCTCCTCCTATAACCATTCCGAGATAGGTAACACAAATATTTTTTAAGCATCCGATAATCGTGGTAGTTAATGCCGAATTATAAAGTGTACACAGAATCACACTGTATGAAAGTACGAAGCCCATAACGCACGAGAGTAAAAATTGAAGAAGAAAGAGAGGATCGCTCCAGTATGCGAATCCGGTTACTTTTTCAATATCACCTGACCACCAGGCTATGAGGATCGCTGGTATGATCATAAATAGGGAATTGTAGTACATCAAGCCGTACTTTCCAAGTTCCTTTGAGTCCAATTTTTTCTTCATGTAGACACCATTGGCTGCGGTGAAGATGTCGTTGAAAATAATAAAGATGTAGCCCTCTAAGTTGAAGGCGAGATCATTGGAGGCAGCCAGAAGAGCACCAAAAACCATGGTATATACACTAACCTGGATGTAGCGTTTTAAACAAGACATATTACCCAGGGAATTTTGTCAAAAAGCTGCAGGTTAGAACCTAGAGTACAATGCAAATTTCAGAAAATGAAAGACTCGAGGGACATATTCTTTTCCTTTTTATCTAAAAAGCAAATCTGTGAAATTTGTTGACGACAAACAAAAATTCTGAGGAATGCTGCCAAAATTGCCAGGAAAATCGAGGGGGAAAAAAAACAATTTCCTTGACTTAATTCAAAATTAGGGTCGATAGGGGTAAAAGTGTGATGAAGAGAACATGATAAATTTAAAAAAATTATTTATCAACTTTGTAGGTTACAGCATAAAGATTAGGGTAATTATGATTTGTTTTTTGTTTTTCTTTTTCATTTTAAAATACGAAAATCTGTAAAATTTTCGAGATTTAAATGTTTAAAATGTACTAAAACATATTAATAATTAAATAATATTTCATTATATACATTTACACAGATAAATAATTTTTTAATTAATTTAGAAATCATACAATTCCAAATAGGCAAATTTTTCAATATCACTGAACCTTCATACCAAATTAAATTTGTTTATTTTTAATAATATTCTTACGAATGACAAAAAAATGAAAGTAAACATACATTGTAAGAATCAGTGGATTTTTCTTTAACAGTTGGGACAGTACAATCTTATAACATTTGAATTTCAGTGTTTTTTATCATGCATCACACCCGTATCGAGGGAAAACAGTTGAAAATATTTCTTCACATATGTTTTTGTTGATAAAAGAAGGCGAAAATGAAAAATAGAAAATCTAAAGATAACTTCCGCAAAATTTGAAACAAGCATCTTGTCAAATATTTTAAATATCATTAATCAAATTATAACTTTGTAATTTAATATCACACTTACCCCTATCGATCCCCTATACCTATAAAACACATCTTTTTGGTTGTAAATAGTCATTTTTTCATTGAATAACCTTCCCGAGAAAAATCGAAAAAAGGGTGAAAAAAATTTAACTTACTAGCGTAATACTACTTACTAGCTTGAAAAATATATATCACCATTTTAACCCTTAACCACCCCAAACATAATTACAGAAAACAACTAAATACAATAAATTACAACACAAATTACAGGAAAATACAACATTTTCCTATTATTCAGATAAATTTGGTACATTTTTGTACCAAAATTAACCTTAAAATTATCTCCTTGCAGTGTTCTAAATAATATTTTATCGTCCTAGGTCGAAAAAGAACAACCTTTTGGATTAAAAAATTGTAAATTCTTTTATACTATCTTGCTAAATATTGAAACTACCATTAAAAAAATATATAATAGTATAAAAAAGTACAAAATTCGTCCAATAATTAGAAACAGTATTAATTTTCTGTAACTTCTGGTGTATTTATTCTTATTTTTCTGTAAAAATGGTAGTAGTTGTTCACATTTATTTATAAAAAATTTTCCACCAATGGTCAAAGGCAAATTAAAACAAAATGTTTAGTTTAATTTTTGTGAAATTTTGGATAGCAAAAAACACTACCAAATAAGGGGTATTAAGAAATAAAAATGGTGATTTATATTTTTTACGAAATCCACTGAGGGAAAATTAAAAATGCCCACTGCTTTTGAAAAATATCAACAAAATTTAGTTGACTTTTTTCACCGATTTTTTTATTTTTTTCGAGAAGGGTTGTTTCAACAACAAAAAATGAATATTAAAAAATATGTATGTCATAGAGATCTACGTGTTCTGTCTCAACATTTTTTTCAGTGCAAGCAATAACTTTAAAGTAAATCAAGGAAAACGCAGTTTTTACGGGGTTTCTGGAAAATTTTAGCAAAAATGATAAGAAATTTTTTTTGTATCGAACCCAAATTTTATACAGCTGCTTTCTATGCGGAAAATAAAATAAAAGGACACCAAAGTCCTTCATTTTCTGAAATTTGTACGTTACTCTACGTCCTAATGCATGTATATAATCAGAATGTTACTGTTTCCTTTTTATTTGCGAGTTTATGAGCATTCTTTATGTGTTGAAAATTAATTTGAAAGATAATGTCAGATCAGCGAGGGACTACTTTTATCAAATAAAATATGACAACATTTGTATTGAGACAGCAAGATAGAGTAACTTATTTCATTAAAATTCTTTAAATTTTAAACTAAATTTATTTACTTCATCCATTAAAATATTCAAATTTGAAATCGTTAAAACGTTCTCCAAAAGGTTTATAATCTGAATGGATTAATGTCTGATTATAAAAAGCGATTTATTAAAGACGGACATTTAATAGTACTAAAAAATTTACATGTAGCTGAAGTTTGAAATGATGTACAATTATTTAATAATTTATAATTTAAAGCAACTTTTAAAGTTTGACCAAAATTTCGGTAAAAATATTCCGATTTTTTCGGTACGTGTAGACACTTTCTTTAAGACATGTGGAATTAAATAATATGAAATTAACGAGATTAAAAATTGATAATTTCCAATTGAATTTGAAATGTAACAGTTTTACTCATCATAATGAGTATATTTTCCAAACAATTTGTCATAATTATAAGTGCCAAGAGAAAAATGATTTTAATAGCTTGTTAAACATAGCGTTTCAAAAAAACATTGAAAATTCAGACATTTTGAGGCCTTGAACTCACTACAAAGATAAAAAATAGTATCAAAAATTTGAAAAAATAGTTTCATACAATTTTTGAAAAACTAAACTGGGCAATGAAAAATTACCTTAATTTTTCTAACAAAATGTCTAGTTTTCTAAGTTCATATTTTAAAAGTATTAAAAATGAACTTTAATGTTTATTTAAAACGTTCGTTTTTTAGTATACAAATGAATAATTTGAAATTGAAAACTAAACTGAATTTTTCGAAATTAAAGCTCCTGAAATTCTAGAATTTCAAATTGTTATTACATAACGAAATTATAATTTAACATTAACGCTGACTATACAAATTTTTGTATCGTCACAAAATGAATTGAATTAGTCTTTATTATTCATTATTGAAATTTTAAAATAAACTATTTTTCAATTTGAAACGACTTATTTGTTTAAACTAAAAATCGAACAATTTCAGGATATTACATTAAATATTAAAATCTTTTTTTAAATGATAAAAAACGAAATTTTAAGCTTTTCAAATAAAAATAGCTTTATATTTACATATAAGATTATGAAATTCAAAATCAACCATCAAGGCTTTTAATATGAAGTTTTAGAATATTTAATAACGCAATTGTCCTGAAATTTTCAATATATTAGAATTTTAAAAAACAATATTGTAAAATTAAAAATTCAAAATCTCCAAAAATTAATTTACAAATTAATTTAAGAAAAAAACTTTCGTTTCAAGGCCTCCAGGATTTAACTGTTTTTCAAAACGATTGGATAGCTTTTTTTGCTCAAATATGTGACTTCTGTCAACAAAAATCACTGTCATTTTCACCGTTAAAAATTGCAGAATTAAAAATATTGCGAGAAATATCGTGAACCTTTAAAGTATGATTGTTTCTAACACTCAAAATTATATTCTTTCTAATTGGAATTTTTGAAAACTAGATGGGTAGCCACCTTGATATCCACTGTTCAAACCATTTCGATGAAAATGTACGTAATTCGTTGAAAATTCGTATTTTTGGTAGAAAATTATTCTTCTTGGTTAAAAATCGAACGATTTTGTTAGAAATGTATGTATTTTACTGAAAATTCATATTTTCTGGTAATAATTAAACTTCTTAGTTTAAAATTAATTTGTTTTGATTAAGGATTCAACTGTTTTCTTGAAAATTCGACGTTAAATTTAATTTCCCAAAAAATAGTAATATAGTGTCACTGCTAAAAAAAACATCAAATAGTGTGATAAGACCTAGGCTTCAATTTGGAATTTAAATAGTAGAGAAATAACTAATTTGAGTTTAAAACTTTACAAGATAATTTAAAATCAATAGAGTTCAAAGTGATTGCTTTTTATTGAATCCCTAGGGATTTTAAAACCCGTCAATTAGTTTAAAATTGAAAAACAAATAAAAAATAAAAATGCTCAAATATCTGAGACACAGTAGCATTCTCAATATAGAAAACCCTTTTGAAATTCTCGAAAACAGAAGATGAACTACCTGGATGGAGGCTCGAGCCTTGATTCCGAGAATGTAGAATTCTGCGATCATCGTCATAAGGATGCTGAATCTCCTGAGTGCAGTAAACATTGGAAGACTAATCTGCTTTGTTCCCCCAAGTCCAAAAATCATATTGCCGATGTAGATGATAGGGAGCGGCCAAATCTTGGTCAGGGTGGAAGTTTCTAGGTTAGGAAAGTCCACGTAGCGGAGCTTCTTTGAGATGAAGAGGACTAATATCGTCGCTACCATCTGTCCGATGCCCAGAAATTGAAATGACGGAAAACCGAAGGTCGTCAACACTGTTTTGTTCACCACGGTGATCATAAACGACGAAACCCCATAAAACAACGCGGAACCGACCCGAGCAAACACCGGATTATTTTGGTTCGCCGTCATCGTCGGCTTCATTTTTGCCCTAGGTTCCTCACTCGGGCTTGTGGAGATTTTCTTTTTAAATTAGGAATACATGATCTCGATGGGGGATCTGAGTAAAATGCACCAAAATTAACGTACACGGTGATAACCTTATCATCCTCGTCCGTCCTGGCATGAAGGATCGATGCTCTTCAAAACTTCCGGAGACTCTGGACAGACGAAGAAAGTATTTCTTATCAAACTGGGGTTATCATGAATAATAATCAGGAGCTAAATTAGAATAGTGTACGTTGAAAATTGAGGAAAACTGAAAGAAACTGCGTACACGTCAATGCTTCGCGCCCTTGGCCCGGCGAGTGTTTTCTTTTGTGGACACTACGTCCCTCTGGTGACTCTCGTAAAAAACAAGTTTTAGAAAAATAGGCTTTTTTTGTAGATTTGTTAAAAAGCTTTTACCATAAAATATTGTTCATTTTGTTAATTATTATTTGTGTTCTGTTGTCTCTTTTCAGGTAATTTCTTATTATTTCTAAATTCGATAAGTAACGTCGAAAATTTAAGAAATAAACACGTCATTCCTGCGCGGGAAATTCAATTGAATTCTAGCAGTCGACATTCGACTCCGTGGCAGACGAAAAATCGCTAACATGACAGCAGACAACAAAAATATAAAAAATATTATTAAGCCTTAATAACCTTAATAATGACATTTGATTTGGTTTTCTTGTGCATAAATTAAGTATTCACAATCATAATCTTATCCTTAAGGCAAAATTGCCTGTAAGATTTTTTAAAAATGATTTTCTTTGGACAACCTAACCTTACAAAATAATGTAACCCATATAACCTTACATTTTATATCTTCATTTTGTAGATTTTGTTTAATATTTATAAAGTTTTCGACCATTTTGATTCAACTAAATATTTTTAGTTGATTTTTGGAACATTTCGCGATTATGGAGCTGGCAAAATGTATTTATCCATTTATTAAAACGTCTCCTGAAAAGACTAGACCTGCCAGACTTTTCGCTACAAAAGTGCAAGAATTGCTCAAAATTGGGTAAGTACCTAAACTTTGATTATTAATTAGTAATGTTACAATTTTTAATTATAAAAAATATTTATAACTGTTTTTTAAACTGGATCGCTAGCCTGAAATTTGTTTAGACCTACAAAATTTAAATAAATGCAATTTTTCCGCTGAATTTTTTATATAATATTTTAAAGTAGCATTGTTTTTCGAAATTTGGATGAACTGAAGTTGAAGGAATTTGATTATTCTGTTGAAAATCAAACAGTGTTGTTAATAAGTCATTCTTTTTATTTGGAGTTTCAACTGTTTTATTAAAACCGATTTTATTTTTTGGTTGAAATATCCTATTACATTTTTCATTGCATTATTACTTAGTCGAATGCGTGGGACTACTTTGTCAAAAATTCACTTCATTCTGTTGATTCGTCATTTAGTTAAAACCCTCTTTTCTTCGAAATGTATTATTTTGTTTAAAATGTAATTATTCCACTATTTTGTATTTAAATTCAAATATTTTGTCGAAATTCATGTATTTTGTTAAAAATAAATATTTTTTGTTGGACAATTCATCTTGGTTAAAAGTGGACTTTTTCGGTTGAAAATTAAATTCCTGGGTTGGAAATGAGGTTTTTTTTATTGACAATTAATTTTTTAATTGAAAATTTAACTATTCCATATTGTGTACAAAAATTTGTTGTTTTTTATTTTTAAAATCTTCCCGATTGAAAATTCAATTGTTTGGTTGGATATATTTTTTTACTGAAAATTTACCTGTTGTAGGTTAAAATTAAACTATTTTCTTAAAAATTTGTATTTTGCATAGCAAAGTAGCAAGTTCATCCTTTTTGCTTAAACATGTGATTATATCTTTGGAAATCCATTTTCTTTTTTGGCTTAAAATTTATGTTTCTGACTGAAAATTCACCTATTTTATTTTTGTTTAAAAACTAATTCTTTAGTTGAAAATTTATGTTTCGATCTGAAAATTTAACCATTCTATTTTTAGTTAAAAAATTATTTTTGTTTGGTTGAAAGTTTAACTATTTTTTTGATAATTCTTTTTCGTTTGATTAAAAATGTATTTTCGTATCTGAATGTAACTATTCTATTTTTGACTGAAAATGTATTTGCATGTAGATGTGTCTATTTTTATAGAAAATTCATCTGTTGGATTAAAAGTTCTACTATATGGTTAAAAATTCCTTGTTTTAAGAATGCATCATTTAAGTGAAAAATTTATTTTGTTGCTTAAAAATTCAAATATTTTCTTGCAAGTTCGTCCTGTTGGTAAAAAAATTATCTCATCACTTGAAGCGTCCTTTTCTTGGTTATTATATTTTTTTGTTTTAAATTAAAATATTTGATTAAAAATTCGTTTTTTTTTTTGTTTGAAACTTTTTTCTATCTGAAAATTCAACTATTCTATTTTTGTTTCAAAAATGTATCTTTTTTATTTGAAAATTCATGTATTTGTTTCAAGATTGGTCTTTTGCATTTTCATATAGGAAGCTTTGTACTTAGGTATACAATTATTCATCTTTTGGGTTGAAAATACCACTATATGGTTACAAAATCGTTTTTTGTTTGTTTTAAAATTCAATCATTTTGATTGCGAATTCATTTTTTATTTGAAAATTGCTTTTTTTAGCTAAAAATTTATATACTTTTAATTATGCTTGAAAATTTACCTTTTTTAATTGAAAATTTATTTATTTGGTTGAAAACTCGTTTTTTTGGGTTAAAAATTCAATTAATTTGGTAGAAAATTTGTAGTTTTGCATTAAAAATTTATATATTTGGTTGCAAAGTCAACTGTTGCAGAAAATTTCTTCTTCTGGGCTTAAAAACCAACATTTTAGATGAGACTTTTGTTTATTTACTAAAAAATTTGTCTTGATTGAAAATTTAACTGTTTTGTTAAAAATTCCTCTTTTTGGTTTGAAAATTAGTTTGTATTGTTTAAGAATTAAACTAAATTGTTAAAAATTAATATTTTTCTTCCTTATAGATTAATGAACTAAATTTTCAATTATAATTTTTCAACATATTCCGATTTAATCCGTTTATCAATTAATGGAACCTCCACACAATTTTTGAGGCTTCAATTGAGAAAATGTATTATTTTTACTATTTAAGAAAAGGGAGTGTTTTAAAAACACTTTTATGCGTAAGGTTTGTTTTTATACTGAAAATACAAATTTATAAAAGTTAGGGAAAATAAAAAATTGGTCAGGGAATTTTGAAATTAAGATTTTGTAGCAACTCTGCTATAATCCTGAATATTTGGGGTTTAAAATTTACAATTGTGAATGCTTAAGTTTAAATTTTAAATGTTTCAAATTAAAAATGTTCAGCTTCGAAGGTTCTTATTTACATTTTTAAATGACTTGATTATAAATTGCAGAGAAAATTGGAAGCCTGTCGTTGGATTAGAAGTTCACGCACAAATATCAGCAAAATCAAAATTATTTTCTGGAGCTGGGACGTCTTTCGGAAGTCCAATAAATTCTGCAGTCTCTTTCTTTGACGCAGCAATTCCAGGAACATTACCAGTATTAAAAATATTTCCTCTTCTCAAATCATATATCATAATTTATGTTTACTCACAATTGATCAAATTTATTTTAGCTTCTATTCTTACTCAATTTTGATCCCTTTTAGGTTTTAAATAAAAGATGCGTCGAAGCTGGGATAACAACAGCTTTAGCTCTGTCTTGCAAAATAAACGAAGTTTCCCACTTTGACAGGAAACATTACTTTTATGCCGATTTACCTGTAAGTTTTAATTTTTTTCTATGTCATCTACATCAGTGATGAAAAAAATACTTAAATCAATTTTTGTTAATTGGTAGACTTGCAAATTTTAACGGTTTGATTTTTTGAATTGGAGAGCACAGTAGTATGATTTTTGAAATTATCAGGCTTGTTTCAAATTCTTTAATTAACACAATTTCATTCTTTTAAAATTGTTGTGTTGCAATTCAACAGGCAGGATATCAAATCACTCAACAGAGAAAGCCTTTGGCAGTAGATGGCATTCTTCATTTTAATGTTTTTACTCCTGGAATTCACAAACAGCCATATCCTAAGCACTCTAAAATAAAACAGTTGCAATTGGAACAAGACAGCGGCAGAAGTCTCCATGACGAGGAAACCAAAAGGTGAAGTCAAATTTAAAAATATCAGAATCTTATTTAATATTCAATAATTAGCTAACTTCGGCTTATGCAATTAAGCTTTAAAAATTATAGAAAGATCTTACCGATTTCAATTGATTAAGATTAAATAAGTTTCAATTAAAGCGTTAAAAATTAAACAATTAGACATCGCCCTGAAATTTGGTGAATTAAAGTAAAGTATTAATATCAACGACTACTATATTTTTAATCATAATTATTTAAATTAAAAGTCACACTGTCAATGTGACTTTAAAAACGGTAATTGAACTCCATGTTTCATTTCTAAAATAAAGAAATTTAATTAATTTATAACTCAACTCTATTTAAATAAAAAATTAAGATAAAGAAATAAATAACTGTGTTCCAAAAATCAAAAAAGACCAAATTTGGACAATCAGATGTGCAACCTCTTTCATTCAGACTAAAAAAAAAATTGTCCAGTCAATAGACTAAGATTCTCCTTAAAAATTCAATAATTAATTCAACGGTAAGAAATAAATTTTTTGGAATGTGAAAACCCGATAATGAGACCTTCATTATTGAGTAATGTTCACTGATTTTTTTGATCACATCGATATTGTTGTTTCTTAAATATTATTTTTTGTTATTGCTGCGAGCGTCAATCTAAAAATCTCACATAGGGTTTCGCCACTGAAGTTTATACTCGAGCGTTTATAGTTGATGAAACAACAAAAAATGTTTGTTTTTTTTTCATTAAGTTGCAAATATTTTTCATTTTGCAACTAAGGACAACTTTTCAAATAACCGTATTTCCATGAAAAAAGTACTCAATTTTTTAAAAACAATTTATATCTTCGCTTCTAATTAACATTAGGGGCCCAAATCATGTCATAAAAAAAAGCTGCGGCGAGGTGACAAAACGAGCAAACCATTTTTAACGCACGTTTTCGATGATTCGCAAACGTTGTTTTAACATTTTTAATAAACATTCATTGAAAAATAATGTAGTTGCAATTTTCACTTGCAAACAATGCGATTAAATGTTGCATTAGCATATATTCGAGTGAAGATTATTTTTCATGCTCTACATCATTGATAAACAACTTTTCGTTTTGCGATTCATTTTTTTTTTTTTAGCAAACCATGATTAAATGCAAAAAACACGAATTTCGCCATTTGAACGCCCTTGAGGC
>NC_046659.1:67983919-67985802 GCF_010883055.1 Belonocnema kinseyi
CTTTTCAGCTGTTACTTTTTACATATATCTTATAGGATGGTATGAAGAACCATCTGTCATATTTTTAAAGTACTACTATTTTACGCAGGAATCGAGGGTAAAATGGGCTAGATTGACTGGTCTAAAAAAGGAAGTCGAAAAAAAATAATTCAAACTCTAAAGCTTTTTTTTCTGTCTTCCTCTCTTTGTTTATATATTTTTAAATCATTTAAAACAAAATATTTGTAAATTTTTAATATATTTTCTGTTCAAAAATTGAAAAATGAATAAAGAAGAAAGAGAGATAAAAGAGTGCAAGAGATTTGGAGGTCACTCTCTTTTATTTTTATTTTTAAGGGCATGTGACACAGCTAAATACCTATATTACCGACCTTACTTTTTTAGTTCACTGAATGTTTTTTTGAACCTAAGAACTTTTTTTGTAAATAAAATATCGAGCTGAAACTTTGGGAAATGTATTAGAGTACAATAAAGTACGTTTAGGTACTGCATTTTGGTAGGAACTTCACTGAAAAATATTTCATCTTTTTTCTGAACCTCAACATTTTTTGAACGTTCGAACTTTTTTTATACATAAAATATCGGTCTCAAACTTTGAGAAATGCAAGAGCCGAAAGAAAACTACGTTTAAGTACAAAGCTTAATAATAAAAGATGTAAAAAAATTAATTTCAACAATCAGTTCCAACGGCATCAGCCGCTAACGTTGTCCATGAAAATACGAACCCTCTAGAGCCTCGTCTAGTGGCCGCCAGGTTTCGTATTTTCGTGTACAACGTTACCGGCTGATGCCGTTGGAATTGATTGTTGAAATTTATTTTTTTAAATCTTTTATTATTAAGATTTGTACTTAAACGTAGCTTTCTTTCGGCTCTTGCATTTCTCAAAGTTTGAGACCGATATTTTATGTATAAAAAAAGTTCGAACGTTCAAAAAATGTTGAGGTTCAGAAAAAAGATGAAATACTTCTCAGTGAAGTTCCTACCAAAATGCAGTACCTAAACGTACTTAATTGTACTCTAATACATTTCCCAAAGTTTCAGCTCGATATTTTATTTACAAAAAAAGTTCTTAGGTTAAAAAAAAAAATTCAGTGTACTGAAAAACTGCGGTCGGTAATATAGGAATTTAGCTGTGTCACATGCCCTTAAGGGCATGTGATACTTACAGTTTCCCCGGCTTTCTTTCCACAAAAATGAAAAATTTTAAAAACTGAATTCGGAAATGCTATAAAATATTATAACGGACGTTCCCGGACTCTTTTTTGAGGGATAATAACAAAAAAAAATGTTGTGATAAATGAAAATTTTATGCATATGCATTATTTTGAGGTTACGTCGTTTTTCATCTCTGCCTTTTCGAGAATCTGGAAATTATTTATGAAATAAACTTTTTTGATTGGCTGAAAACAAGGTCAGTTCCTGGAGATTAGTCACTATGTTTATTTGTATGTTCAAAGTTTTTGGCCAAAAATATTGTGTAGTTTGGAAGTAATGCTCGGGTGAATTGTAACACACATAACCTCGAAATATACACGCACGTTGTTAGCAATATCAAAAAAATTTTTATAAAAAAACACAAAAAAGTGCGTGGGGACGTCCGTTAGCATGTTCGCTATCATTTCCCAAATTTTTAAGACAAAATATTTATTATTCTAGAAAAAAAAAAAACCGGGGGAACCTAAAACTGGTAAAATCGACAATTTTCTAAGTATCACATGCCCTTAATGGAATTATTGTTGGAGCTCAAAAATTTTTAATATTTAAGAATTTCGTCGTTAGTACTTCATATTTTGCTAAAAATATTTCGTAATGAAGTTGATGATTGCTCGCATTTCAGTTTGTGAAAATTTACGATCAATTTCCTATTGCTGACAATCCAACC
>NC_046659.1:67985812-67996717 GCF_010883055.1 Belonocnema kinseyi
CCTTGGAAATTAAATGAAAAAAATATATTCTATTTTGATGCTCCTTCGGGACGTCAGAAAATCCCGAAAATGGAATTTCAGATATTGGAAAATGCACCAAAAAAATATATATTTGAAATATAATATTTCCGAAATCAGAAAGTTGGCGACAATTCGAAATTCCTGAATCTAAACAATTAAAATATTCTTTTTGATGATAAATAAAATAAAATGCCTTTACAGGAGACCACCCTGCAATAGATACAATAGTAATTCGAAAATCTTTCATTTACAAATTTTTCCATTTTAGATTTTAAATTTTAAGCATACATTATTCATTTAAAGAATTTCAAAATGCAGTTTCAAAGACTTAGAAAGTTAGTAACATTTGATAATTACAATTTTGGATAAAAAAACCTTTTCAGTTGACCAACTGTGAACATAAATTACAATGATTTTTAAAATTGAACTAAACATTAAGGATTAAAAAGGGAATAACTGATTTTACAAGACGATTCGGAATCAGCTCATAATTTAAGAATTTCCAAGTTTTAACCTTAAAAATGAAACTGTTTCAATGAGAAAGTATTAGTATGTAAACAAATGTAAACACCAATTGAAACTTTATGAACTATTTGCAATTTTAAAATACCTTTAAAATAATATTTTTCATAATTCAAATCTTACTAAAATAAAAATATTGTTTTAGTCCAAAACTTGAAATTTTGAATCAAGAAAAATAATTGCTTAATATTTATAAATTTTTGATTTTTCATGTAAAATCAGTAATTATAAATCAAATATTAAAACTAAACAAAAATACTAAACTCTAAAAGTTACAATGTTAATTGTTCTATTTGAAAAAATTTAAGTTACACGTAAAATTTTCGAATTTTAATGCACAATGACAAAAAAATGTCAAACATTTTAAAAGCTTTAAGAATTTTGAAAGGCTTCAAAAGAATAAAGAACATTTTCTCAATATCCCTGAGAAAATTTAAAAGTACTTTATTTTGAAAAATTAATTTTAGGATAATATTTAAAAAGATTTAAAAAATGGTCATAAATGAATCTGGAAAACTTAAAGGAAATATTGTTATTTTTGCAGGATTAAAAAAAATTATAAATAATTACAATGATTTTAAAAGATGTTTAGAAGTTCCGATAAAATTTCAAAAATAATTTAAAATTTGAATAAATGTAAAATAATAGATGTTTAAAGATTTTGAAGCTTTTTAAGGACTTTAAAACTATTTAAAATGAAAATAATTTAACTATTAATTTAAGAAGTGTTTAGTTTATAACAACAATGTAATCGTTTAATTTTTAATATTTCTAGCTTGAAATTGCTTAAAATTCTTTGCAGCTCAGTTTTTATTATTTCGAATGGACAATTTTTATGTACGCACTGATACAATTAAAATTATAATTAATTATTTAAAGATATTTGTGTTATGCATTAATAATTATTTACGGTAGGCTTATCTACTGTAGTGTGGTCTCCCCTATTTGATGAACATATTTTGTATTTTAAAGTTTATCATTATAAAAAAATGGTAATTGTTTAGATTCTGAAATTTTCCTGTGCTGGAAATTTTATAGTCTTCGATATTTTATGTGCGTAATTTTATTTGGCGAATTGTCTATTATCGGGAATTTTTCAAAAATTCAAGAATTTTAAATTGTTAACAATTGTCTAATTTGGGGAATTTCATGTCCGAATATTTGCTGTTTCGAAAATTTGTACAGTTTCGGTGATGTTATTTTTCGGGACTTTTCAGTCGCCCCGCTCCTCCAATCAATTGATCCGATTTTATTTTATCAGGAGTTTAATAGATTTGAACCGAGCTGGCTTACCATTAATGGAACTTGTATTCGAACCTGACCTTGAAGATGGAGAAGAAGCTGCAGCCCTGGTTAAAGAACTTTGTGCCATCCTCCTAAGACTTGGTACCTGCTCTTGCAAAATGGAAGGTCCTTATCTCTTCAATAAAAATGAAATTAATTCTGCTTGAGGTCGCTCGAGGTACTAAAATTTATAATTTTATTACGATTCGCAGAAGGGGCATTTCGGGTAGACGCCAACGTATCTGTAAATAGACCTGGGGAGCCTCTTGGAGTTCGAACAGAGATAAAAAATATCGGAAGTGTTCGTGCAGTTGCAGCAGCTGTCAATTTCGAAATAGAAAGGCAGGTTTTGATGCTTGAGGATGGATTGGAAGTCGTAAATGAAACTCGATCCTGGAATACAGACACTAACAAAACTGTTTCTATGAGGGATAAAGAAGTGAAGCAAGTATGTTTTATGGGCCATTGAAGAGCTAGATTTAGGTCTCAGGCTGCCCTTTTTAAATTTTAATTATCAAGTTTTTTTTTCGATTGCGACAAGAAAAAGTGAAGAGAGACGTGTTCTGTGATATTAAAAAAAATAATAAAATAATGCCGCCCCGAAAAATTTGTTACCCTTTTTCAATTTTCACTGCTAGGTTTTTACGATTGCAGAGATGACTAAAAAAAAACATAAGTAGGAAGAAACGTGTTTTGTGATATTAAAATTAGAAAAATTAATATTTTGTCTTTCTATTCAGGATTATCGATTTATGCCTGAACCAAATTTACCTCCATTGCGTGTACATCTCGACAGTAATTTGGAGAACAAATATAATTTAATAGATGTTCCTTTTTTGAAAGAACAACTGCCAGAATTACCCGAAGAGTCGAGGCGAAATCTCGTAGAAAAATACGCAATTCCTCGAGAATTAGTCTTAGTGATAGTGGTAAGTAAATTTTCTTAGATTGAAATCTGTATTCTAGAAATTTTAAACAAATAATCTATTTTCACAGAATGAGCCCACGCTACTCGAAATTTTCAGTAAAGTTCTAAATGACAGACCAAACCGATCTGCCCTCGTCATAGCAAAAGTTCTAGTCAACAGTTTTCTGGAAGTTATGAACAAAAACAAAATTAATTTAGACAACTGGTAAGTTTTTGCATGTACAGGGTGTCTACGAAAATCCTGGAAATAACGCCCTGACAATTTCAGGTTTTTTCAGGTATCTCAAGCTTCTTCCAGGTATAATTCTTCATAATTCGGAGCTATTCAAATATTTCGCATGCATTAGAATATGTATAGAGATTCGCGATTAATTAAAATAAATAATGCTCAAAACGTACGTAATAATTCTATGAATTCGTCTCTGAAGTCCATGAATTTGAATAATAATTTAAACCACTTCAAACTATTTACTTTTCAAGTAAAAATATTAAATTTTTAACCAAAAAGATGAATTTTCAACAACAAAAATAATTTTCTACCAAAAAAATACTATTTTCAGTAAAATATGTGATTTCTTAACCAAATAATGAATTTTAAACTAAAAAAAAATCAATTTTCAATCAAACTGATAATTTTCATCTAAAATGATGAATCTTTAACTGGAATAGATAAATTTTTAACAAGAGAATTTAACTTTAAGCCAAGCAGTTTTTTTTTCAAACACAAAGATAAATTTTTAACTCAAATAATGAATATTTAAATACAATTCTTGAATTCTCAACCGAATTTATGATTTCTTAACCAAGTAGATAATAATTAACAACAAAATTAATTTCTACCAAAAAACACTATTTTCCAGTAAAGTATATGCATTGTTAAACAAATAATGAATTCTCAACTAAAAAAGATAAATTATATTATTATATAATTTTATTATTATAAGATTCATTTTTAAGAAGAGAGAGTTTAACTTTAAGCCAAGCAGTTTTATTTTCACCCAAAAACATGAATTTTTAACTAAAATAATTATTATTAACTACTATTCTTGAATTTTTAACCAAATAGATGAATATTCCACAAAAATTCATTTTCTACCCAAAAATACTATTTTCCTGTAAAGTATATGAATTGTTAACCAAATAATTAACTTTAAGCCAAGTAGTTTTATTTTCAACCAAAAAGATGAATTTTTAACTAAAATAGTGGATATTTAACCACAATTCTTGAATTGTCAACGAGAAGAAGATTAATTTTCTGCCAAAAAAACGATTTTTTAACAAAATTCCTGAATTTTCAGCGAAATCATTGAATTTTCACCTAAAAAATAAAACTGACCATCAAAGTGTTGAATTTTAAACAGAAATGATCAATTTTCAAAACTGTTGAATTTTTAACTAATATTATGAATCTTCAACTGGAATAGCTGAATTTTAAACCAAAAAGAGGAATTTCCAACCAAAAAAAAATTTTATGCAAAAATTGAAGTTGAATTTTTAGTTAAAGAAACAAAATAATTTTCAACCAAGAGATGAAATTCAACTAAAATGTCATATTTAAATGGAATAGTTACATTTTCATGTTCAGGCAAAAGAGATGAATTTTTAAATAAAATGATGGAATATTCAACTAAAATAGTTAGTTTTTTACATTAGAAACAATAAAAAAATATATTTAAATATATATTTAACATAAAAAAAAATTTTTTTTTTGAATAGAATACCTAAAGTTTAAAATTGAGTTAACCTCTTAGTAAAAAAAATTAATTTTCAGTTGAAGAAAAAACGAGTTTTCAACAGAATAGCTCATTTTTTTAACTAAAGAGGTGAGTTTTCAATTATAATTATGTATCTCCCACCAAAAAACTTAATTTTTAATTATAGATTTTAACTTTGAATCAAATAATAATTTTTTCAGTCCAAAAAAGATTAATTCTGAAGTTGATAGTTTACAACAAAAATTGATTAAAAAACAGTCGATTTCAACCAAAGAAAGGCGAATTTTCAACTTGAGTTTAATTTCAAACTAAGAAAGATTTTACTGCCCAGAGAGAGAAAAAAAATGCAAACAAACTGTTGAATTTTCAACCAGGTATTTCAAAATTTCAACTAAAAACAGTCAGCTCTCAATCAAAAATAGAAATTACATTTTCAGTTAAAAAAATGAATTTCTAATACAAAAAATAGACGTCAACAAAGTAGTTAAATATTGTAGTAAAAGCTACTATTGCAAATAAATAATCATCGTTATATTATTTTGTGTTGTAACTTTTAAAAAAATTAAACACGCTCTCGAAAAAATTCCCTTACTTTTAAAAAAATTTGCTGAAAATTCCAGGTTTTCCAGGTAGGGTAGACACCCTGAAATATAAATTAAAAATTCAAATTAATTACAATTTAAAATCATTTGCAGTCCAATAACGCCAGAGCAGTTTGGGGAAGCCATTGATCTTCTCGAAACAAGAAAAATTAACTTGCTCGTTTTGAAATTAGTCTTTGAGGAATTGCTGGCAAATCCACAAAGTTCGCCTGAAAAGGTAAAAAAAACCTGGACTATCTTTTGAAATCTTTGTATTTTTTCATAATCTTTTTAAATCTTTGACATATTTTTTAATCTTTGGAATTTTTATAAAATCTTTAGAATCCATTAGAAAATTTTCGAATTCTTTTGAAATAATTGTGAAATAATTGTGAAACATTTGTAAAATCATTTAAATCTTTGTAAAATTTATAAAATCGGTTGATCGTGATATTTACACAAAATTTTAGATCGTCGCTGAGAGAAATTGGTACCAAATAGTCGACGAAGAAGAATTGACAAAAATATGTCAAAAAATACTCGAAGAAAATGCCGATGCTGCAAGAAAATACAAACTTGGTAAAAAACAGATTTTCAACTTTTTTAAAAAAGCGATCGTCAAGTCCACGGATCAACGAGCAGACATGAAAAAGGCCGTAGAAATACTCAAGAAACTTCTACAATAATCTTAATTTGCGTGTAATTGTAATATTTTTTCCCTATTAAAAATGAAGTCCGATAAAAATTTTGTCTTTGATTGTCGACACATGTTTATTCAGGTATGTATAAAGAAATTTATAACGATATTCGATCACATTTTTCGAACCTCCGGTAAAAATACGATTGAGAATTAAATTGAATAAGCCTTTTGTAACTTATCGTTTTTTTAAATATCGTCATAATTAAAACATCAAAAATATAAAACACATTGCAAATTTTAATTGCATTATCGTTTATAGTTACAAGTACAAAATCAAGTATAGTATTTTGCAGTACAATAATGAAACGGAGACTAGAGTCCTCAGTCCCCCCAGTGTATGGATAATCTTCGTGATATATTTTCCGTTTTTTTTTCTATTTTATTTTTTATAAACCATGATCATGAGAGAAGGACAGAATGTGAAATGACAATCTGAATTGGCGTCCAATGTGAACGCCTAGCCACATGATATGTGTTAGAAAATTGATTCCGAGTGAAATTCAAACAGACTTATATCTTTATCAAATCAGTACCATGTGACTAAAAGCAAATTTCTAATCAAGCATGATCATTTTCCTCCTATACCTAGTTTTGATCGCACTCTGACAAAAAATAAAAAATAAACTAGAAAAAGTTTCGTTGCACAAGGCGGGCAAAAATGTATGATCATTTTCCACATTCTCAAACTATTCGAACCTAAAATCTTATTAGATTAATAACAATGAGTTTCATAAAACTTAAATTTTTTATGATTTTTTAACTATATTAAAAACGAAACTCTGTTGCAACTTTTTTTTTTAGCAAAATCATAATATCGTACTAAGATTATTAAATTTCTTTTTAGTAAAAAAAAGGTTATATAAATTTCCAAAAATGATTGTAGAATTTTAAATTAGATAAATTAAAATCAAACATTGAAACCATTTTCGAATGTCGAATTGAAAAGTTGCCAATTGGACATTTTAAAATCGTGTTACTTTAAATGAAAATGTTCTATAATAATTATAAACATTTTTTATTTCTCGTTTAAAATAAATATATGCTCTTTTAAATCCCCACTTTAGAATTAATCATAAAGTATTAACGCATTTCCATATTTCTCTAAAAAATATATATTGATTGTTTGAAACACATTTTTATTTTAATGGCAAGTAATTGAAATCACAAAACTTAAAAAATATTGCATCACTCAATTTATAATCTTATTTTCCTATAATCCGTACGATTTTACATCTTTTTTTTACCTATTGAAAATGTTTTTGCTAATAATAAATAATCCACCCTGTAGAATAGCGAAAACGATCTTTGCTAAAGTGCGATTTAATAAATAACTACATTAACATAACATTGAAAACTTATAATCGTGCTTCTTAGAAACTCACCTCTTTTATTATTATTTTATTTTTATTTATTTATTTTTTTTTTATACCAAACGAGTTTTGAAATCGTGTTAAAATCGAATATCACCGTGGTAGAATGTGTCTGTTTGATAAAGATGAATCCGCTTATATTAATAAATTCTGATAACATATACATAACGTGTATCCCATACGAGTGATAGTCTTGCCTGAACACTTTAAAACTATATAATACAGTAAGCACATAGATATCACTATCATACAGTACAATAGAAGTTTCTACCTAAAAGATGGTTACTCTATGTTATTCTGTAACAAACTTCATTATGAAACAACTATATAATGACTTAATTTTTACAATTGTTTACAACAGCTTCATTAAAAACGTGTCAATTATATTTTTGCACAATTACACGATTACAAATCTTCCTCGTTGTATGCAAGTTGATTATGATTATATAACAGGGCTAAGGAAACTCGTACGTTACATTCGAAGAAAAGTACAAATCCTCGAAAAAAATTCTTGCTTTTTATCCACAATGCAATTGGTGTATAGATTTAGAAAGTTATTCTAAAACGATATTACAGAGACGATGCAACTAGTCTCTTTGATGCTTGTATATCATACATTCGATTTTTCAGTACGCCGCAAAAAGATTGCGAGATGAAAAGTTTGTAAACTGCAGTCTTTTCGAAAGGCCACTCGAACATCAGATTAGGACGAAATCTTAAAAAGCGTGAGACTCCAAGAATCGATTCAAGATTCAATTCTTTTTTTTTGTTTTTTTTGTTATCGACGATTCTGAGCGTTGAGTCTTTTTTTTCGAAAAGCAGGATACAAGCCGGACGATTATTTCTACTGTACAATTCTAAATCGATCAAGATGAATCGATGAAAATAAATTGGTAATATCGACGCGAAAAACAGAGTCGATTAAATCAAAATTTGTCCGAAATGTTGATCCTGCGAAAGTACAAAGTGCGCCCATAAACTGCAGCTGCAAACATGCAGGGAATTTTTTAAAAGTCTGTACGGCTTTAAGATGGATTGCAATATTGTCAATTCAATTAAGATAAGATAATCCATCGAAGGAGATGTAAAAATTCCTATGCCTCTTTCTCTTTTCTCTCCCTTAAGTATTCACATTCGGAGGAATACAAATGTCGCTTCTTTTCGCAATTGGCACAGCCACAAGAGTAACTGATTCTGTTATAATAAATTAAATAACTAACACAAAGATCAATCCATTCGAAATACGACGATATGGTAATGATAATATTGTTGTAGAGATAAAAGAATTCATTTTAATAATACAAGTCGGATAAAGCTGTAAGGTAGCCTTTTAGTTGGGATCACTGGAGTTACTTGGACAACTTGCTGATCACTCGGATCAATGCACCATTTTCGTCCTTTAATTTCTGATTTTCACATTTCAGTTGTTCCATTACCTAGAAAAAAATACGAGTATTCTAACGTGCTTGGAAATGATAGAGTGGAGGGCTAATTTCTATTAGAGAGTCAAGTCAATGAAATAGTGAACAAGGTGAGAAGTAAACGTGAGAAAACAAATTTTTATATTAGCATATTTATTATCAACCATTCCTGAAATTGGTGGAAGTACCAGTTGATTGTGAATTGCAGATCATATAGGTGAAATAGATTTTTAAATCATTTTCAGCTCATATTTCCAAATATTTCAATTATCGTGAAATTTCGGTTAATAAATTATTAAACTCAAGCTTAGTTTAATACAATAAAAAAATTTGCGTATACGATATTATGTAATACTTAACATTCAAAATTTCTTGAACATTAATAGTGAAATATTGTTCCAATGTTAAGACTTTCAAATTGTTAAGGTATTTAAATCAATTTTATGCAGATAACAATTATTTTTTTTTATAAAATATTCTAGATATTTTTCCTGGAGATTTAAAACTGTTGAATTTGATCGAAACGGATTAAAATTGACGGTTCCAAACTTGCATGATTTAATTACAGGGTTCACAGTCTTCCCCTATTTCCTTGCGTTTCCCCATTTTTAAAAACTCCTTTTTCCTATCCTCCAAAACTTCCTCCTTTTCTCTTTAAATATACGATATTTGAAAATACAATTGTTCGTTTTACATCTACTAAATTATTATATGCAAAACTCGAATATGATACCGCGAGTAGTGACATTTTTTTTAACTTACAGAATTATCTACTTTAGATCCAAAATATATTTTTGCTGTTAATTATTGTCTTTATGCTAATTATAAAAAATATTACCAGACTTTAGAATCACTTAAAAGTAGCGAAAATAGCGTAGAAATTTCTAAAATTAAAATAATTTTTTTTACGAATAATGAAAGACAAATTAGATTTTCTGTTCGGGAAAACTAAATCAAAATGTCACTGGATTTTTCCACAGACTTATAAACTAAAAAAAATTTTTGCAATTGCTTTCTGTAAGTAATTTTCTTTTGTATGGATCGCAATATTTGTATGGAGTTTTCTAAAAAGTTACATCAAACAACTTCAAATCAGAAGTGTGCGAAAACAGAGAAATTTACCTTAAAAATGCTTCAAATCGAATAATATATTATTAAAATTTTTATAATTAGACAATTTCATATTTAAACCTTTAAAATTGATCAATTTCTGAAACATTACACATAAAAATTAACAAATTTATAGAATTTTCAAAATCTTAAAAAAAAGTAGCAGATATGTATCAAATATATTAATAAATTAGCCCTGCAAAAATGCTCAATTAGACGAAATGGACAACAAGAATTACAAGGTTTACAATTGATCTTTTAGTTACATTTTTTTTATTGAACACGCATTTCATAAGTACCAGAAAAAAATGTTAAATGGCCAAAAACCAGCTTTTACGTATTTGGCCAACTTAAAAGCAGTTCTTAGTAGATGTTAAATATTTTTTCTACACATATATACTTTTCCTATAATATTTAATTAATGTAAAGATTTATCAAAATTTAAATAACATTCTTTCTATTAATTTTTTTTAAATGAAGAAAACTAAAATTTTCATTTTAACTAAAATAAACAATAAAATAGTCGTTTTTTATTTAAAAACTTAAAATCTAAAACAATTTTTTATGTAAAATTATTGTATCCCTCAGGTTTTATTATGAAAATGATCATAGTTAAGTCTTTGAGTTTTACTTCGTATATTTAAAACATTTAAAATAGATAAATAGTTTTTTATAGAAAATTGAGCAATAACATATTTTTACTATTTGTAAAAATTTATTGTTTTCAATGTTATAAAATAAAAATGCAGGGACGTGAACACGCGGTTTAAATGAGAACTAGATAATTAATTAAATTGTATTTCAAGGGATTTCTATGGATTGCAATAGTTTTAAAGAATATGAAGGAATTCAATAAATTTGGAAAGATTTTAAGTTATTTCAAAATATTCCAAAGAATTTAAAGAGATTTTCTTTCAAAAATTTGTAGAAAATTTACCATTTAGGAATTTGTTATTATGTTTTCATAAATTATAAAATAATAATTCAGGAACGTGAAAATTCAAAGTATAATTTATAGTAGGGACAAATTAACAAATCTTGAACAGAAATATTTATTTATACTTGTAAGGAATATGATTTAATTATTAAAAAAGAAATTTTTAGAAGAGGAAATATTCTTGATTATAAGAAAGATTTAAAACATATAAAAGTGGTTTACAGTCTGTCAAGTTAAAGCGTGGGTGGCTTTACTCGCAGTCGGTAAGGTGTATCGACATGATTTTGGTGTCAAAATATTAAGAAGAGCTCCCTCT
>NC_046659.1:67996817-68000133 GCF_010883055.1 Belonocnema kinseyi
AGGGAGCTCTTCTTAATATTTTGACACCAAAATCATGTCGATACACCTTACCGACTGCGAGTAAAGCCACCCACGCTTTAACTTGACAGACTGTATTTAACAAATTTGATGTTTTATCGGACTTTTTTGTATCGTAATGAATAGATTTTCAACAACCTAAGTATATTCAATTTAAGAAAATAAATTCTTTATTAACAAAATATAGTAAAAATCATTCCGTTCTTTCCCTATATTTCGTGAAAAAATTACCCTATTTCCCTTTTTTTGAGCTCTTTGCGCTGTGAACCCCGGTAATTAAATGAGCATCAAAAGCACGAATTTTAAAACTTACAAGCTGGAATTCAAAATCTTAAAATCATTGCTTTCAGAAGTTTAAAACTTTCGAGTTAGGAACAGTTGGATTTCGAAAGCTTCCAAATTGGAAAAAGTTAATAATATTGAAAAAAAAACCTGTATTTTTTTAAACAATCCCAGCAAATTCTTTACTAGCCAAAAATAAGCTGGATAAATAATTGATTAAACTGCTATTTTAGCAATAGCTTTCCGCTTATTAATTATTCATTATAATAACACACGAAAATCATGTTTATCGCAGGTTTACCTTTGAAACACTAGAAAAGGCACACAGATCAAAACTCATGCCAATTCAAAGGTGAAAAACTTGAGTCTTCGGACACCAAACTCACATTAATCAAGAGACAGTGTTATAGCTGGATTATTTCTATCGAAAGAATCATATAGTGCAAGTAAAGAGCGAAAGTACAAATCCCTAGAGGTTGTTAGTGTTATTTTAGAGCATCCAGTGGTTAAAAACACAGCTTTGCTAATTGTCAAACATTCCAAACAGGCGAATCCATGAATGTTTGTAGTTTGTACGGTGAAGGAAAAAAGTGTTTTAATGACAAATTGTGCTAAAACTCATGCTTTTTCTATCTCCTCAAGAAAATGGAATTGAATCATTATGAAATTATGAAACTATGAATCTCTAGATGACAATTTAAAGACTATTTTCTCATGCATCTATCGCCACTCCTGATTTTTTTCTAATGCTACCTAAACGTGAAAAATCGAACACTGCTATGAAATACGTTCAATGTGGTATACCATTTTTTTGCCACTGATTTTATCAATTTAAAAATTTTGTTTTTACCTAATTCCCTTGAGGGTGACGATTTTGCGGACGATTTGAAATTCCCGATAATTAATACTTCAGTCACCCCAAATTAAAAAATGTCTATTCCAATCAATATTTTCTTAAAGTTATTTAACGAGGATTAATAAAAACTAATTGGGCAGTTGCAAATTGGAAGCATTATAATTTAAGTAAATTGAATTTCAACAGAACTTTAATACAAACCCTTTTTAAAGATAAAACATTCAAAATGGTAGCTTACATTTTCTTTTCACTGAAACGAAAAGCCATTAAAGTTCAAGAATATTAATTTTGATTTTTAAAGTGAAAAGATCATAACATTTCGAGCTGTCATTCTGTATACAATATATATGAAAATTTAAAGTTATTGGATTGATATTTCAAATAAAATATTGATTCTCCGATCGAAAAAAAATATACATTTAATTTTCACCCTTCAAAATTGAAATGTTTTAAATTTGAAACCTTCAGAATTAAATTATTCTCATTTGGATCAAAACTGCACAGTTTATAAACTAAAATTGTGAAATTAACACGAGCTTTCCCTACTGAACCCTATTAAAGACGAAATACTTTTATTGCAATTCTTTAAAATGAATAATTGTCACATTATGACTTATGTTTTTCATCATTCAAGAATATTAATTTTAATTTCGAGCTCAAAATTTACGAAAATAAACAATTTCAAACGTAACGTTCAAAATTGAAAATGAAGCACTCTAAAATGTTAAATATTCACAATTAAATAAGATATTCAATTATCGAGGCTTCCAATTTAAAATAGTAAGAAGATGAAATATTTGAATTTTAAAACATACAAGAGTTTTAACTTTTTCGTTTTAAATACTTATAAATTTGAACACTTTATATAGAATTATTAATTCCTTAATTTTTCGTAAACAAAGCTTCAATCAGAATTCAGTGAATTTTATACAGCTTAAGCCATAAAGGGTATAGCCGGGTAGTCATACCAAGAATATCGCCAAAGGGAACCAAATGTTGAGTCAAAGCAAAACATCAAAAAGCAAACAAAATTTCCGATAATTTCAAACTGTTAACCGCCACATTGGATGAGTTAGAGGAAGGGGCGTCTATTTTATTTTTAAAAAATTGTTTTTGTTTCTATCCGTAGACAAAATCTGAAAAAATTCACAAGACTTCTTTTAATCGTTCTCAACGTGCATTATTTTTTTTTGCAAATTTGTTGGCGGGAAATTCAAACACAAATTTTCAAAAATTAAAAAAAAACATTTTTGCGAGATAAAATTAAGTTTAAAAAAATTGCAAGGATTTTGTACCTCGACTGAAACTTGAGGTATGACCTAGGAAAATTGTAGCAAAAATCTCAAATTCATACCATACAGTCTTTAAAGTCCTTTCTTTAATTTAAGCTAATAAAAGTTAAAAAATCTTTACGAATACAAAATTCGAGAAATACTTGCAATTAAAAAATAACTTTTTATATGGTGTATTCTCCTCAAAAGATAAAAGTGTCTCTATTAAGTCTCATTCGACGCGTAATTTAATAAGATTTTTACTAGTTTTTAAAAACTATATCAGATAAATAAATAAATCTTCCAACAAATTTCAAAAATGATAGTACCATGAATATATTTTTTTGAATACACAATTATAGATCTTTGGGTGTTATTCTGTAGTAAAGAACTAAGATATTATTTGAGTTTGATCACACCAAAAAATTCAAAGCATGATTGCAAATTTTTTGAGTTTTGGTTTTCCCGCCAAAAAAGTTTCGAAAAAATCATGCACGTTTAGAATGATTGAAAGAAATTATATGTGAATTTTTTCAGATTTTTTCTAACGATAGAAAGAGAGAAAAATAAAAACAAAAGAGGAGGACCCCCTCCCCCCTTCAACTTATCCAGTATGGCGGTTAAAGATTTTAAATGGTGCGATTTATTTTTTTATTTTATGCTTTCAAATAGTTGACTCAACATTTCAATGTTAACAAATTTAACTTGAACCAATTTAATTGTTCACGTTTGACGACATTTTATCGACACCTGATAAAATAAAAATGTAAGGTATTTAAATGAGATTGAAATCCTATTCAACATCCAATAATCAAGTTAATGTGAATAATTCCTGAAAATAAAATCAAGAATCCAACGACCAAATTTTGGCAAACAAAATTTTATTTTG
>NC_046659.1:68000233-68022811 GCF_010883055.1 Belonocnema kinseyi
CCTCACAAGAAAACCACAACCCAATAATGTTAAATTTGAAAATGATAGAAATGAAACGTTTCAATCTTAGTTTGAAATCTTTACAATTTGAAGTCCTAAAGATTGTTCAATTTTCAATTCAAACATTAAAAATTTTCAAGAATTTCAAATCGAACTCATAAAAAATTGCATAATTTTATGTCACATTAAGCGACATTTAAAGTGACTGAATAGGTTTTTAACTGAGAAAATATAAAAGTTCCTGATAAAAAAATGGTAATTTTCAGGTTTTACCGGTCGAGTGGACAATCTGTGATTTCGGATAAAAATTTCCGAGTTTATTTTTTTTTGCTTTAGATTTTCCGGTCCGATCAACACCCTGTCACTAATTTACTATAATGAAAACGATAAATTAATAATGTTAATAATATACAGAGCACCCACATTGAACATTTTTGACTAGGTCTGTCAAGAAAATCACTTAATCGACAAACCAATGACAAAGTGTTATTTTTTTACGCAACATATCGACAATGAATTATTATCAATGAGAGTAACCAAAACTCGATAATGAACTGTCTGCAAAGCTTAGTGATGTAAGACAGTGAGTTTAGCGATGACAGTTCAAGTTTTAATATTGCAGATCAGAACATAAAAATGTAATTAATGTCATACGTAGTGTACAATTTACATTGTTAACACAGATGCTGTCATTATATCCTTTACCTATTTAGTAGTATTGGTGAGTTTGGCTACCACGCGTGTAAGTGCCCGATTTTCGGATTTCAATCTCTCATTTTCAGCTTTGAGCTTTTGCAATTGCTGTAAACAGTGAAACGGTTAGCCCAATGAACCCAGATCCGTAGAGACCCAAAACCAAGCCATCATTAATTAATTCGATTACATAATAAATTCTAACTAGACGATTACTGGCAAGCAACGCTCCTAAAGTAGTCTTTTCTTTTTTCTCAAAATATTCATCGATTTGAAATAGAATCCAGTCCAATTTTTCGTTAAGGTTCCTTCATCTCAAATAACAAAAAACTTCGCTTCACAAATGACTTTGATTCAGAATGATCAGAAGTATTTGAAACTTATTTTTCAATTTTTATATAGAGTAGAAAGTTGGAAGACTTTAAATTCTAAAGCTATCGAACTTGGCAATGATATCAAATTTGGCAGCTCTTAAATTCAAGAGATGCCAAATTTTAAAGCCTTCGGATCTTTATTTTTATGAAGGTTTATAAAAGTCATGTATTGAAAATAGTAGAAAATTAAAAGCTAATTGACGAACTTCAAAATAGCGAATCTTTTTATTTAATTTGTATTAAAATATTCAATTAAAATTGAAGCAATTCGTAAAACCAATCAACGAAAAATAACTTTCTCGATGTCTTCTTCAAGTCTATGATTTAATAAAAAAGAAATTTCCAACGTGAGTGTTTCTTGGGAGATTATTTTGAAATGGAGGGCAAAACTGAAAGGAGAAAAGGAAAATAATGCCAACTTGTAAACCGCTTGTCGAGTGGAAAAAAAGCATATTGAAACAAGTGGTAAGCCGAAAAATGATAATGAAAAAAAGCAATGCGCTGAAGCCCGATTTGTTGAAATCGATGGCTGTATCCATATGTACATTACAAAATTAAATTATAAACCCAAGTTAATCCCTTTAACTTACTTGATGAGAGAGACCTCAATAAAAAAATGGGGATACAGCCACGAAAGGAAAAAACACTTTTGCTGCACTCAACTGCACCAATCAAAACAGAATTCAAAACTCGGACGTGCATTTCTTAATAAAGGAAAATTGTTAGGTGAGACACTGAGAGAGAGCAGAAAAATAGGAACGTGGTCGAGTTTATATTGAGCCATTTATAATAACCGGTACCCTTGAAAATTTATTATAAACAAAGCGGAATAGTGGATTGAAAATATGATCAGGGGACACATTTTTTGATAAAACTTCATTGATAATCTTACCTTGAGCTCCTCCTCCATTTCGGACAGTTTTCTTTCCATTGCTCTCCTTTCCCTCTTTTCCGTTTCCGAGAGGTTGTTTTTATTTTGAGCGCATTGCGCTTTATCTAAAAGACTACGAACTTCCTTCAATTGATCGTCCGACCTTCGAAGCTTTTCTTTGAGCCTTTCGTTTTCGACTTGCGATTCCTCGTACAATTTTTTATAGTCCAACTCGCCATTTTCAGTGGTGATGGATTTGGTTCTCACAGGCGACGAAGGCGTTTCCGAGGATAAGGACGAGACTGAACCGAGCCTGCTGGAACGTCCTGAACGCTCTTGCCCACTCTGAAAAAAAAGGGAATTCATTAATCAGTATAGTAATAAAATAAGGATTATCAATACTTTTGGTTCATTTAAATGATTTTGTACATCTTTCTCTGTGATAATAATAACAATTTAACGGTATTTTTTAAAAAGTAATACACACGAAAAAAACAAAAAGAAATCAAAGTATTAGACTTCTAAATCAACCTTTTCTGAGAAAACATTGTTTTATTTGATGTTTCCTTAAATTTTCAACATTTTTAATACAAGCAAAAGACTTATAGAAGAATTTAAATTCTTTTAATTTCTTAATAGACAGATTTACCGAATTTTTCTTCCTTTGGATTTCAAACAATTTTTGCAAACGGTTTTCAATAAAAATTATATGTATTAAAACATATCTTTTTTGAATAGAATTACTTTTACTTAAATTTTTTTTAAATTCCACCTATTTAATCTTTTCAAAAATACAAAAACATTTAAATAATTTTTCATAACATTCGGATGACTTTTTGAGTTCTTTTTACAACTTATGCGTTAGCGTGAATCACACTTTTTACTTTTAATAAACGATCAGCCTTTTTAAATCATACCACGCAACAAAATTAGAATTTACAAAAAAGTTTGAAGGTTAATTGCAGATTTCGATGAATAACAAACATTATCGTTGAAATTTTTTTCACCATTACACCGATGTTGTCAGGGTGAAAAATGCATAGATTTGATTTCAAACTATGTTTGATGTGGCTTTAAGAAAGTCAAAAAAGTTTATTGAGAAATTTCAAATGAAAAGTGGTAAGAATTCAAAAATTTCAACAAAAAAATTCGATTTGCAAGCGAACTACAATAAACAATCTATCATATAAACTTGCGGACTAGTTAAAATTTAACAAGTGAATAATAATATTATAAGCGAAGAATGTTAAACTGAAAGCATTTTGAAGGCTTTCAATTTCAAACTTCTAAATATTAAACATTTAATTTTTCAAATTTAGAATTTACATTTTTTTATTGGAACGTTATTTATGCAAAAGTGTTCAATTATAAGCATTATTAACTTCAAGTTCTCAAATTAGACTTATTTTCTTTTTTAAGTATAAATAAGTAAAAATGGTATATTCCTTACATCTTTAAAGCGAAATCGATCCTTAAACAAATTAAATTAAAAAGTTAAAATATCGATCAATAGATGGATGCCTACTCAAACCCCATGAATTTGAATAATAATTCAAACACATTTGTATTGTATGTACTCATACTTAAAATTCATTGCGTATTTAGATAAAATAATGCGCTTACTATATTAAATTCAATTTAAACCGCCTTAAATTCCTAAATTTTCAAAAAAGAAATTTGGATTTTAAAAATGATGGATGAATTTTTAAGTAAATAGTTTAATTTTCATCTGAAAAGATTAATTTTCTAAACAAAATACGATTAAAAAAACATTAATTCTCAATTAAACAATTTTCAAACAAATAGATAAATTTTGAACTAAAAAAGATAAGTTTTCAATAAAAAATGGAATATTCAAATTTTCAGTTAAAAAATTATTTTTCTACAAGAAAAAAAAAACAGATTTCTTTTGAAAACAAATTTAATTTAACTTTTAACCAAGTGTAGATTTATTTTCAAGAAAAAAGATCAAGCAATTACTAAAATGATCAATATTTGAATTTTTAGGCAAAAAATGCAGTTTTAAACAAGACGATTAATTTTCAAACAGGAAAGTTAATTTTTTACAAAGAAATTTGAGTTGCAAAAAAAAATTCAACAAGAAAGTTAAATTTTCAACTAAAAAAGACTAATTTGCAAACAAAAATGTATGTTTTTAATCAAAACTAATAAATTTTCAAATAAAATTATGAATCTTTACCCGGAATAGATAAATTTTAAACGAAAATATGAATTTTTGATAAAAGACTTAAATTTTGAACTTAGTAGTCTTATTTTCAACCAAAAACATGCATTTTCTATCACAAAAACGGTTTTTCAACAAAATATACGAATTTTTAACGAAATATTTGCATTATCAAATACAAAAAGACCAATTTTATACCAAATAGTTGAAATTTAAACAAAAAAGGTCAAGTTCTAGCCAAAAATGAAATAGAGGATTCATTTTTACCAAATAAGACAAATTTTATAGGAAATACATGAATTTTGAGTTTAAAAGATACGTTATCAAACAAAAATTGAGTAGTGAAACTTTCAGTCAAAAAATTCATTTTCAACTAAAGCGACGAATTTTCAACTAAAATTATAAATTTTCGAATATTTTTTTTCCAACAAAAAGATTCATTTTCAAGCCAGAAGAGTAATTTCTACCAAAAAACTCCAAATTTTCAACTAAAAAAGATAATTTTCCAACCAAATATTAAATAGTTATACTTTCAGCAAATTAATTAATTTTTAACAAAACAGCTTAAGTTGTAAATGGAACAGTTAAATTTTCGGTGAAAAAATCAATTTTCAGCCTACAAAAAAAACCAAATAAAGAATGCATTAGTAGTATTTCAAACAAAAATGTTTTCAATATTTTTCATGTTTTCAACATGAACTTTCAAACAGATACTTGAATTTTCATCTAAAACTGATCAATTATCAACTAAAAAAGAGAATAGTGGCATTAATGTTAGAAAAATTTATTTCAAACAAAAAAAAGCCAATTTTCAACAACATAGTTCAATACATTAATATAAAGCTACTTTTACACCTGAAGAATCATTGTTATTCAATTTAACGTTGCAATTTTAAAAAATTAAGCATGCTCTCGAAAAAAATCCCTTTAAAAAAATGTCCTGACATTTACAGGTTTTTTCAGGTATATAAAAATTCCAGGTTTTCCAAGGACGGTAGACACCCTTATAGAATTCATAAGCAATAAATGCGAATTATTTCTCCCAGAAACGCATTTACATTATTTTGCATGTTTGTAAAATAACCAAAGTCCAAGTAAATATGAAATAAACAAAATATTTAACTTAAAAACTGTTGATTAAAATAACACGTATGTACTATGTTTTTAAAAGCTACTTTATCATTTACTTTATAAAAATCGTCATCCTAATTTTCAACTTGATCTCTCAAGACTTTGGGTTTCCAAAAACTTAGAATAAACCTAATTCTCATAATCACAAATAAATTCTTACAATGTAACCTTCAGAGCCAGTTAAGCTTTGCAGACTCGAGCTTCTCGATCCGAAGTTTAATTGCGGTTTCGTTTTCGATCGATTGAAACTGCCTCCTCTTTTAAGATTCGATCTATTCGTGGTAAAACTATTCCCATGTCCCGAATAATTGTAACTACTTGTGGGATTCACTAAATTCAATGAACTAATACTCGCGTGCGAGGGTAAAGTCAATCCCCCATAACCCGAAGCTGTGCCTCCATAAACACTATAAGGATTCGTATAATTCAAATTATTCGTAGATTTCGAATAATTCTTTTTTAAATAGGAACTTGGCGACTTGGTTGTGCTTTTGTTCATAAACGGTTGCGACGAATATGGCGAGTTCGAAGATTGAACACCCAAAAGGGACGAGTAACTATTTTGATTAGGTCCAAATAATCCTGATATACTTCTGGGCCGATTTCGGAATATTGAACTTCCATTTGCAGATGCTTGAGCTCGCAAACCAGCTGCAGTCGTTGGCTTTGCTTGCGTTCGTTTCCTGTACGATGACATCTTTCTGGCGAGTGGATTCCGCGTGGCACGATCTTACCTCAGAGTTCGCTTCGACTTTGATTTCTCACTGCACTCAAAAACACTCATAATAACATTTATTTCGTCAAACTGACTTATTTATTTATTAAATTTTTCATCTGAGATACATGAGGATTCGATGGCGAGGAGGAGTCAACAGCTTCTGACAGCAAGTGTTTGACTGACGTAGGCCAACTAGCAGAACTAGCGCTCATCAGCAAATTTCCTCCATCGTATTCCTTCTTCAAGTTATTTATGGAACGCACGTAAAATCTCACACCAAGTGAACCTCGAGGCTCGAAAACGTGTCTCTCGTAGCCCTTGGGAATCCTCAAGTGAGAGGAAATACCGAGATTCCTTGATCTTAAAACTGAATTTAGTCCAATTGTCGGGACGAGGGCACGTTTGGAGATAGGGGGCCAGTAGAAGATTGGAAAATGAGAAGAGTGCCAATAAAGTTCGTTTGACCCCAGAGGGAAAATAATAAAGCAAAAGCCACGAGGTTCCTATTAAATGTCAAACGAACAAGCAAGTTCCAAATGTCGATCTATTATTTTTAGATGCTCTTAGAGCATGTTCATGACCAACTTTTTTCACACTAGGTGTCAAGTTCCGTTTGTTTTTCAAACAAAATTACTCCGAGGAAATACCGAAATACATTAACATTTCGGATTTACTTCATCTCAATATTTACTTGGCACGTGCCAGTGGCTTAATGATACACATTAGCCAAATTTCAAATTGGGTACATTTTGCTGGATAAGAGAGGAGTTGAGGTTGCAGATTCTTTGAAGGTCGAGAGCGAAAAGAGACTATGAAAGACGCAGGGTGGCCGTATTAATCAAAGAAAAAAATTACCGAATTTTTTCCAGGTCGCAAAAGCCGGATCAATAAAATTTTTAAAATCGAACTCTGAATCTACACATTTTTTCATTTGAAGTAATAAAGACTGAGCTGAAAATTAAAACACTCAAAGTGGAACTCTTGTATTTTGAACTTTTCAAATTGAAGTTTAAAAGTTTTTGAATTCAAAAATGGTGTATTCAAATACTCAATAACTTACACGTATCAAATGGAAGCTACTAAATTAAAAGATAAATTATTTTTATTTTTAATAGTTTAAAAATCCCTAAAATGCTTCGAAATTTTATTTCAAAATTTTGAAACATCTACATGTTTTTTTACATTTTTTCAGTTTTAAATTATCTGTAAATTTTTTTTAGAACTTCTAAACATCTTTTAAAATTGTCCGAATTTTTCCTGATTTTTTTTTTAATCATGCCAAATGAAAGCAATTTTCTTTAAATCTTCCACATTCATTTGGAATAAGTTTCTAAATGTTTCTCCATCTTTTTAAATTTGCTCTTAAAATTAATTTTTAAAATAAAAAATAATTTTCAATTTGCTTCAGAAATGTTTTTTCTGTTTCTGAAAATGTTCCAATTTTTTTATTCGATATCTGCCAAAATCTATATTTTGTATTAAATTAGGCCGTGGGCTATTCACACCGAAATTTGTGTACGAATAGCCGGAGTTTGTCGGTACTCGTAGACACTTGTTTTAAATTATTTGAAATCATTTCGAATTATAATTGGTGCTCAAGTATTACTCATATATCGAAAGTCAACAACTTGATTTACAAAATAAATATTCTTAAATAGAAAAATTAAAATGTTAACGTTCAAAGTTTAGTTTTTTTGTTTAGTATTTAGTTTTTAATTTTTAATTTATAATTACTGGTTTTAAATGAGCAGTCAGATATTTATAAATATTACCTAATTCTGTTTTTCCTTAATTAAACAATTTCAAATTGAATAATAATATTTGAAATTTAATAAAAGCCTTTAATTATGATTAAAATTTTTGCAGTTTTTTTAAAATTGAAAATAATTTATAAAGTTTCAATCGGGCATTTTCATTTGTTTATTTATAAAGACTTTTTGTATTGAAACAGTTCAATTTTAACGTTGAAATCGAGAGATTGAAAAATTGTGAACTGTGCTTCCGAATCGTCTTGTAAAATTTATTATTATTCACTTTTTAAATCTTACAGTTCAATTTTTAAAATCATTAATTAGTTTATATTACACAGTTGATCGACTGTAAATGTTTTTTCTTCCAAAATCTTCTATTTCAAACGCTTGTGGTGGTCCAATAATGTATGGTAACATTTTTTTGCATGTTAGATGGTAACTATCCTTTCCCCCCATCTTATTGCAAATCCGAAAAAACAAATTCCCTAAATTTTATTTTAACACGTGCCGGTTTTGACTTGAAGTTTCCCATGTAAAATGCATGGGGAAAAATCACATTTTTTAGTATTTAGAATAATTTTTAGTGTTTGAAAAAATGTGATGGGAAAGTATGGGGGCCTGTAGAGAATTATCCAAAGAAGAATTTCATGTATCAAACATATGTTTTCTCGTCTCTTTTCTATTAAAATTTGTTAATACTGGTCTAGTGGAATATCTATCATCATTGGTTAATTAATTTTTTATTATTTCAACAAATGGAATTTGTTTGAATAATTTTTTTTCTCGAAAATTCATTTTTCCCCCTAAAAATTATTACTATTAGTCTAGTAGAATATTTATTAACATTAGTTCATTCATTTTTAATTTTGTAAACAAATATAATTTGTTTGAATAAATTTTTTTATTTAAAATTATTAATATTTCTTCAATAGAATATTTATCAACATTGTTTGATTAATTTCATTTTTTTGAATTTTTTGTTTATACAAATTATTACTTAAACATTACTGATAAATTAATTATTATTAAATTAATTATTAATCAGTAAATAATTATTACTGATCAATATTCCAATAGACGTTAATTATTTTTATTTAAAAAAAATTCGAAACAAAATAATTTTAAAAAATTCCATTGGTATAAATAATTGAAAATTAATGAACTAATGTTAATAAATATTCCACTAGACCAATACTAATAATTTTTGGGGGGAAAGAATTTTAGAAAAATTATTTAAAGAAATTCCATTTGTTTAAACAATTACAAATTAATTAACCAATTTTATTAAATATTCCATTAGACTAACAGTAATAATTTTAAAGGGGCAAAAAACAAATTTTCGAGAGAAAAAAATTATTTAAACTTTAAATTCTTTATTGGATAACTCTCTACAGGCCCCTATACTTTCCCGTCACATTTTTTCAAACCCTAAAAAATTATTCTAAAAACTCAAAAAAGTGATTTTTTCCCAATGCATTTTACATGGGAAACTTCAAGTCAAAATCGGCACCTGTTAACGTACAAAAATAAATAAATAATAAAAAATTAGGGAATTTCTTTTTTCGGATTTGGAATGAAATGGGGGGATCGTTGCCCTCTTAAAAAAAGCGTTTTTGAGCCACCCTAACACCCGTTGAACCAAATGACATAATTTCCATTGGCCATTTTTGGACCATTACCATTGACACAAAAAGAAACGAATATATTTTAACGATTCAGGATATGTTAACAAAATACCTACTTTTGATTCCGATGAAAAACGTACACGCAGAATCCATAATCAATTAACTCTTTGATATATTTTTGCGACCACAAAACATATTTTAACTGATCAAGGAAGTAACTTTGTTTGCGAACTGATTCAAACTTTTGAGAATCTTTTCAAAATTACGTTAAATAATGAAGAATTGGTCATTTGTAAAATTCCCGCTCAAAAAATAATCTTACTGCTATTCACTGGTTTTTCCACATCTTATTTCCACGGTCATTTCCCGGTTAGCTATTCCAGCGGCCATCCGGAAGAGGCTGACTTTCTACATATACTTTTATATATTTCTCGTAAATTTTTCTGTCTTCTATTATATTATTTAATATAATATATAATGTAGTATAATCTAATAATTACACAAATATTTTCAGTATAAACCGCACATTTTTGAAAACTTTGAAATTGATCTGGAACCATTCAAAATTACATAATTTTGAATGAAGAGTTTAACATTTGAAATAAAAAATGATTAATTCAACTCATAAAAACAGAAAAATATTTTAATATAATAAGGTTCAAAGTTATGCGATTAGAAATCTAAAACGTTCCTCACTAAACTAATTTTATTTCGCACTGTTATGGATATTCGTATCAACGCAAAATATTGTGTTTAAAATGACCACTTGGAAACTTTTCAATTTAATTATTCTAAATTGTGCAATTTGAAATCATACGATTTTAAGTAGAATGTGTACAGAATTGAACTATAACATTGAGCATTTAAAAGTATTCAAAAACTTTCAAGTTAAAAAATTTGGAAAGCATTACATATTACGTAAATAAAATTTGGGCTCTAATTTAATTAATTTTACAATAATAATAAAACTGCATTTTTATTTAATACAAACTTTTCAACTTTCAAACTTAAGCGATCAGAAATTAAAAAAAAAACATCAGTTTGTCCAATATAAAAAAAATTAGCTAATAGTCAGAATTTGAATCGTTTATAATTTAAATGTCTTAAATTTTAGAAATTCTAATGAGATTTGTACAAAATTTTTGGACAATTTATAATTTAAAATGCCAAAATTGCAAAAAAATGACAACGATAGTCGATTTTTACACCCCAAAAACTGTCAGTATTATAAATTTTAATAATTCAATTTTTTAAAATAATTTAAATTAATATCTTGATAAATAATATAATTAAAATGATTGAACAAGGTGTAATTGAAAACTAGAAAACGTGCACAATTTTTGATATAAAGTATTAAAAATAATTAAAACCAACAAGTAATGAATCAGTTTAAAACAGTAAAAATTTGACAATTAGAAAAATGTAAAGTTCAAAATGCTAAAATAAAACAAGCATCTAAGTATTCCCGCAATTTTAAACTTAACAATTTAAAATATTTCTCAAAAATTAAAGTTTTAATTTGGTAACGTTCGGTATTGAATTATTAAATGTTGCATGTCTACTCAATTAAAAAAATTTGAACCCAAATCATGAAAAATATTGATTACCTAAAGCTTCCCCATGTAAATTATAATAACAACCGTAACAATTTAAACGATTTAAAGTCCAATTTTGTCGAATGATTTCAAAAATAGGTGCTTTATATACACCAAGAGAATTTAAAAAAATTGATTAGAATCAAGGAAAGAAGTACATTAAGAGAAACATACTAATAAAAATAAACTCAAATGACTTTCGTCTACTCCCCTATTAAAATTAACAATACATTTAGTAAAATTAGATTTAAAAAAACTCTCCATAGGTTCTATTTTTTTGGTTACTAAATAAATGAGGAAATAAAATTCAAATAAAAAAAATGTTTTTAGAAATTACTTTCTAAAGTCTAGTTGAAAAAAATTGTTTTGTTAAAAATATTAAATTTTAAATTGCTTAAATCCACGAAATTCCGCTTTATTGATAAACGCTACTGAATAAATTAAACTAAAAATTTTTTTCACAAATAAATGTTGCATTTCGAATTATTTCTGGCGCGTGACATTAGCATTCTCTTCTCTCTCAAACTTCTTTTGTCACGTTAGGCAGAAAATAGAAGAAGAGCAAGTCACGCGGAAGAAATAACCTGACATTCAAATTTTTACTTGCAAAGTCAAGTTTCTTTTTATTTTTAATTCCATTCGAAAATACTTTCAATCCTCTCACAGGGTAGAATAAATCTCTAATGAAAATTAAACAAAATGAACTGAACTGCAATAAATACGAGAGCAGCAAATAAATTTATCAAAAAACTAAAAGTCTCAGAAATTAAATTTTTGAATTTTAAAAAAATATTTATAAAGTGCGAAACTACATTCTTGGCATAATAATAAAAATGAGTAACTTCCACATGAATCCATGACATCCTGAAAAACAAGCTTTCCCGAAAAAAGTCAGTTCCGAAAAACCATTCTGGTTCTGCTTTCGCACGTGGGGCGAAGATCCTAATTAAATTCATGCAGTGACCAGAAGTTTAGTCTTCAAATAACAGGATTGGAAGGTAGTGTTAAAAATAGAGCTCGCTTTATATTCGCCACGCGAAATACATAGGCAAAGCCAATACTTCTAATTCTACCTTTAAAAAAAAAAAAAAAAAAAAAATCACTCAGCCTCGACTATATTTCCATCCAAATTTACAAATCTAGCTCCTTTTGTTCGGAATTGATGAATCGAGCGATCCAAAAAGAATGATGTTATAAAGAGTTATTTTTATTCAAGCTTGTACGACTAGAGGTTAATCTTCTCAGAAACTCATCCGAAAATATCACAAAGCCTTCGCAAACTGTAAAAGCACTCACATGTTACGCAGCATTATCCATATGTCGCGTGCATTGATATATAACTTATACTCGAGACAAGGTGTCTGCCAATACGAAAACTGACATTCGAACAGGTAATCCGCACCCTGATAAACTGGCTGTTTATTAAGAGCACTGACTCATTTGCTCGATTATTTGCTAAGTGGGAAAATACTTTAAAAATGCTTTTTAAAAAACCGCAAAAGTGACTATTTTAAGCTAATAAACAATTTACAAAAAACAAATTGTAATTAATTGTATTAAAAGCCAAATAAACCTCCGATCCTCAACTGCCGTATTTATACGTCAAAGCTTTACAATAGGAACAAGAAAACCTTAAAAATAAACACTAAAATTATGTAACTTTGAATATTGGAGACTTTACAGCTTAAGATGCTCTCCAAAGATGGTAATTTTTATGAAAGTAGGGGAGTCATTAAAAAAAATCTCAACAAAATAATTAACTTTTCTAGCAAAAAGATGAATTTTCAACTAAAATGATGAAGTCTCGACGGAAAATGTAATAGGTATTATTTCAATTGTACAATATCAATTTTAAACAAAATATCAATTTTTAACCAAATAGTTGAGTATTCAATTAAAAAGATTAAGTTTTAGACAAGAAAATTAAATTTCTATCGAAAAATACGAGTTTAAAACAAAATACGTAAAGAGATGAAGCTTCAAAAAATTTAACTTTTGACCGTGAAAGCTAGATTTTCCACTAGAGAGTTGCACTTTGAACCCAACAAAATTCAATTTTCTTTTTCTCTTTAGATAAAAAATAAGATGAGATGGATTAATGTGAATAAAGTGGAATTTTCCTTAAAAAAGTGACATGAAAGAAAAGTGATTATTGTGACTTAAGTGACTGTGTGGCAGCTTAGAGTATTCATTTTCTTAATACCGGAAAATGGTAAAAATGTAAAGCTTTATCTATATTATATTAATAGGTTATTAACGAATGTTTGAAAGATATCAAATGTTTTGGAATTGGATTAACTGAAATAAAAAAGAGCAGGTCCGAAATAGAATGCAGATAAAGAATCAATTACTAAAAATTAGACAGTCGATGGGCTCACCTCCGTGTGATTAATTTTAGAATCGTCGCAGTCACCGCCGGCTGAAGTGTCTTGTTTTTCCGGATCTATTTCCTGCAAAAATGAAACACGGAAATGAAATCTAAATCAGTATCAAAACGTCACTACAAATAAAAATTACGAAAGACATTCAGGAAAATAACTGAGGAAACAATTAAATCAATAAGATTAATTATATGGGTATATATTTTTATA
This sequence comes from Belonocnema kinseyi, assembly GCF_010883055.1. Lineage (NCBI taxonomy): Eukaryota > Metazoa > Arthropoda > Insecta > Hymenoptera > Cynipidae > Belonocnema > Belonocnema kinseyi. The sequence goes on from NC_046659.1 coordinate 68,013,768, forward strand.
TATTATATTTAACTCGCTTTACCGATGGGTTTCGAATTTAAAATAATATAATTAAAAATCTTTACTTTAAAAGCGTTTCCAATTAAACAACTTAAAGGTATTTTTAAGATTTTAAAAATTGATAATGAAATGGTCAAGCTTCAATTATTCAAAGCTCAAAAATTGAACAATTGAAGTTGAAAAGGTTTAGAATGACGTAAAAATGATGAAGGTTCCAATATAAAATATGTAAGAAACCCTACAATTTTCGGGCTAAAAGTTAAAAAATCTGACAATTCAGAATTGAATAAATTTACACGTCTGGTTTAATGAATATTCTTAAATGAAAACCTGACATTTTTAGACAATTTTCAATTGAAAGGATTTATAACATAATTTTAATTAGATTTTCAATCGAAAATTTCTAAATTTTCTAGAGGAAACCACGAATCTTACATTACTTTTCTAATACAATTTTGTAATTTTAAAGTGCTCGACGAAATTCTCACGTACATGAGAATATGCCCAACCTTCATGTAATTTAGGAATTTAAATGATCATTTATTAGCATCTTGAATTAGGATTTAAAAATTCGTATCAACGATTTTTATGAACTTTCAATGCAAAAATGTGTTCCGTAAACGATTTATTTCAAATTGTAGTCGCTTAAATGCTGAATTTTTTTAAAAATCTTGGAGTAATAATTATATTATTGAAATTTTGAGCGAAAACGTATCGCATCAACTTAGAAAGGGCGCTAGTTTGAAAATTGCCTGAATTTTCCCTGATTAATTTTTCATTTTCCCTGAAAATTAATACAGCGAACTCTTGCCTATTTCAAGGGCCGTGAAACGTAAACATTCCGGTATTTTAGACCTAGAGGGGCCTCCAACTCTACTGCGAGTCGTCGGGTGATTTTTTCAAGTGATGTTCATTGGCTGCTCCAGGCTTGTATCGATGCGCGCGCTGTAAGGATGTGTACGCATTTGCGCATGATGCAGCATATGGTTTTCGAGCGTTTTTGTTGACGCAAAACGTGAAAAATATTAAATTTCCTTGAAATAGTTACAATCTGCTAACTAAAAATTAATATAATAAAATAAAACGAATAAAATATTTTGCGGAATATTGATCATTGTAGCATGCCGTTACGATCATGCTAGAATAGGTGGAAGTGTCAGGAAAATTAGCATATTTCGTACATCTTGATATATGAATACAAACGCCTTTTTGGAGAAAATATTTCAAACGTAAAAGTAAGTTATAAAGGTTTGAATAGAAATACTTTTCAATTGTAGAATGCATTTGCGCAATTTGGTTTCATACATTCATCGGTGAAAGACCTTTCAGTTTTACGATATACAATCAACTATCCAAAATTTTAGGTTGGAGTACACGATTCTGACAGATATTACTATTCGTACTTATAACTACGTTATAAATGTTTTGAATATTTTCTCCAAAAACTCGTATGTATTCCCATAACGAGAAAGATGACGGAATCGCGAAATTTGAAATATTCCAGCATGGAAGACGTATAATAGCTAAGCCTTGAAATAAGTGCGCCTTCAAATAAGCAAGAGTTCACTTAATACAAAATTTTTAACAAAATTTAATTCAAAGGTGAAAGAGACCAAAAGTGACTAAATATGACTAATGTGCATTAATAATGTAACTAACGTTCTTTTTAATTTAAAAGAATTCGATTCAAGAGACTCAAAAACAATTAAAGTTGAATTCAAAAGGATTGAAAAGAATTGGAAGAATGCGAAAAACAAAAAATTCACTGTTTTTAGAAAAATTTAAGTGCATTAAGAGGAAATTAAAGGAAATGAGAAAAATGAGTTTAAAAACATTCAAGGGAATTTAGATGAATCTGATGAAATACCCAAGAATTCAAGACGTGTTTAAAAAACTTCAAGATAAATTAAACAGAAACTAAAATAAAATATGAATGAATTTTGAAAAATTCAAGTGAACTACAACAGTTGGAGAGAATTCGAATGAATTTAGTATAAAATAATAAAAATTCAGAGTTAATACCACATAGATTCAGATGAATTTCAAAAAAATATTTGAAAATGTCTTTAAATCTTTGAAACCCTATGAAATTCCTCACTTCTTGTAAATACATTATTTCAAATGCATTAAAATATCACAAAACCCCGTGAAATTCGATGAAACTTTATTATATTTCCTGAAATCCTGGAAAATTTATTAAAATACCGAGCATTTTAAGTTGCAAAAAATATTTTAAATCCTCAGGAAACTTTTACAGTCCCTATAGACCCTTTAAAATATTTTAAAACTAAAAAATGTTTTAAATATTTTAATGGATAATTTATTTATTTTTTCATTCAAATTGTTTCATATATTCTGAAATTCTAGGAAATTCTTCACAAACGCATCAATTTTTTCAAATTCCTTAACATTCTTGGAAATATCTTTTAAATTATTTAAATCAATTCAAATCTGCTTGAAATCTTTTAAAACTTCTTAAAGTATTTAAAATTCAGTGAAACCTTTTAAAGTCCTTTGACACTTTTTAAAGCTCTTTAAAATTCCTTTTAGGTTTTAAAAATACACTAAAATATTTAGAATTCTTTGAAATAACCTCAAATTATTGAAATCTATTAAAAATCCATGAAATTTGTAAAAATACCCTAAAATCTTTAAAATTGGTATAGACCTGAATTTAATAGTGGTTAATACATGGTTTAATTTATTGAAAGAAAAGTAACTAAAATGATCTTTTATTTTTAAAAAGTGACTAAAAAGTAAATTAGAGAAAAAAATGACTGTGTTTATTGTATGATTATTAAATTAGGGGTGACCCTCATTATTCTTGACAGTTCCTTAAAGTGATTCTTACAGAAACTTCCTGAATTTGAATTTTTTGTCAGTATAATATATCATATATTTGTTTAAACAATAAAAGCTTTTTATTCTCATAAATGCTCTATAAATTCTCTGCTCTATAGCTTATATGCTGAGCATATTTTCGAGAGCGTTTATTAAACATAAATTCTTGGGCATTTACGAACTCTAAATAAGCATGTGTACTATTTTAATAAAAGTCACCATTGTTAGAATAAAAATAGATCATTTTTCCTACAACATACACCTTGTAATTTCGAATTCACTGAATAAACTAAAGAAGCTAATTGATTGAAGGCAGTAAGCATAAATGAAATGAATACGAAATGATAAAGACAGAAATAGAATTGAAAGAAAAACTTTAATTCACCGAAAGAACGTTCTCAAAAGAGATTCTTGAATTAGGAGCAAGGTTTTGTTCTGGTTTTCCGAGCCTCGTATTTTAATCGTCACGTTATCGTTCGAGTAATTGGAGACTCGCATGATATTATTGGTCAGTGTTTACTCTGACGTCAAATGTAAACAGTAATTTGTTACACCTACGTGAGATCGACGGTTCCGCTTGAAAAATAAAGTATAGAAGCACCGCAGTCTGATTTCGAGCGAGAATATCATGGACCTCGAAACGAGTCCGTGCTATGAGGGCTTATGAAATACCATAAATTTCTGACGAGGTGGTTGTGCCGAAAATGTCACAGATTCCAGTCATGTTTCTCTCAAGAAAGCTTATTCATACTCTGATATAATTCAAGTTTAGAATCTGAAGAATTTACCCTGGTGGACACAATTTTTACACGAGAGTATAACAATTCTACAACTGTAATTTGTTTAAAACATGTACTTTTTGCACAAAATTACGTTTTACGTAGATTATTGTAGAAAATTACAAATATTTGTAAAAAAAAAACAAAAACAAGATGTCACCAAAGTTGCACAAAAATGTCATCAAAAAACTACAACTTTTTTTTAATATTACACATTTACCAAGGACTGTTGCTATTATGATAGAAGTAACTTCAGTTATGCAACATTTTTTTAAATAAAAATTTTATTGAAGAAAAGAAATAAATATTGATTATTAAATAATAATTGAACAATTATTAATTTGGATAAAAATTGATAAAGTTTATAAAACATGTAGAAGTTTTGAAATGATTCCAAAATAATTAAAAACTGATAAATATTTCCAAACATTAAAAACAAAATGTAGATTTTTGAAGATTTATAACCAAAAATTTAGAAGCCTTTTAAGAATTTTGAAAGGTTTCAAAAGAATAAAAGTTTCTAATCCAAATTTCTAGAAAAACTAAAAATGATTTTTTATTTTTTGAAAAATTAATGGAAAATAAAGATTTAAAAAGATTTCCAACATTTTCAAAGAAGACTGGAAGATTCTAAAGCGATTTTTTTAATGTTGCAAGATTTTTGAAAAATTGAAGGAAAAATTCGAGTTCTAAGATAATAACGAATTTTTCATTAAATTCCTGCAAAATTTGTAAATGATTTTTATATATATATAACAAATTTTTAAAAGAATATTGAAAAACAATTCAAAGCAAATTTGGATATGTAAATTAATTTTTCTAGCTTAAAATTGATTAAAATGATATAATTGTTTTAATCTATAAATTTTTGGATTCATTCTCCAATTTATCGCACTGAAAATCATAACGTGGATTTCTATTGTTTGAAATCTTGGAACTGTACAATGCATAAAAGTTGCAATTTTTGCAGTTTAACGGCTTTTAATGACCTTGTTCAATTCTTTCTCAATGGTTAAAATTGTATTTGCAGTCAAAAAGTTGTTCTTTTTTTTTACCTAGGATGACAAATATTGAGAGCATCGCAATTCATATAATTTTAAATGACATATATAGTATACAATCGATTGCAATATATTCGAAAAAAAGAACTTCAAACGTTAAGATTTTTTGTTCAATAACGACTATTCATTATTGTCTTTTAATATTCTACGATTCCTTCAAAGTTTTAAACATAGAAGCTTTTTTTGTAATAGCTATCATGTGTATATCTTAATTTAAAATTATTTTACAGCAATATTCTAAATATTGTTATCCTAGGTTGAAAAAGAACAACTTTTTGGCTACAAAACATGCAAATTCCTGTAGATTCTTAATAGTCGTAAATTCGTGTAGGTGCACTTTTTTGTAAATTCCTGTAAAAATGGTTTTAGTTTTTTGTGCTTTTAGGTAAAAAAATTTCTACTATGATAGATCGGTGGTTATCTAATATCGAAATTCAAAATGAGGTCAAAAATAATGATAAAAGATAATGATTATTTGATTTCTACTTACATCCATATCTACGTGAACTACACCGGTTGATCTTCTTTTAGGCCTTCGTCTCCTTTGGATAACAGCCTGCGTTGCTTGTGCGTTTCTACTGTCATTTTCTTTGTCTTGCTCTGTAAATAGAAAACAAATATATTAATTTCAACTTTCCATATTCAATACCTGTATGCAAAACAAAATCGGATTTTTTCAAGCGAACGTAAAAACATTCTGTAAAATCAAAATCAACACTTAAAGATTAGAAAAAGTTTTTCAGTTTCGAGGAAATATATGTTTAAGTAGACTTATAATTTTTTAATTTAGTTCGTTGAAATCTTTTATAATTCATTAAAATCCATTGAAGTTTGTAAAATCCTCAAATTGTTTTAAATAATTGGAGGTCCTATTAATCTTAATCTTCTCTCCTTAAATTGTTGAAATACTTTACAATGTATGTAAACTTTAATTTATCCCATAAAGCATAAAGTCTAAAGCATTACAAAACCCTTGAATATAAATTGAATTGTACGTATTCATTTAAGTTTGCTAGAGAAAACGTTAAAATGCATACAAATATTTTGAAATCCTGGGATATTTAATAAAAATTCTTTGAATTTTGTGAAATTCCTTTAATACCTTAAAATTCCTTAAAATCTGTTGAATCGCTAAGGATCACTTGAAATTCAATTAAATTAAATTTATTTTCCAAAGTTCTCTAGAACTCTCTTTAAATCTCAAGATATCCTACTGTCTTTCAATTCAGTAGAATCCCTTCAAATCTCTGGAAATATTTAGAAGACGTAAAAATCCATTTACAAAATTAGGAATCATATGAAAGACCTTGAATTTATGTAATTTAAATTTAAATTATTCATTAAAGGTCTCTACAAAAATCTTTGAAATTCTAGGAAATTAATAAAATATTTAAATCTTTGTAAAATCCCTTAAAATTTATTGAAATGATTGAAATAGCTAGGCAGAATCCCTTTAATTTAATTTATTTTCCAGAGTTCTCCAGAAATGTGTCGAAATCCTACAAAATTGTTTGAAATCCCTTAAATTCCCTTAATATTGGTAAAAAGCATAAAAATCTATTTGAAAAGTACAAGTCAATTAAAAACCCTTAAATATCATTTAAATTACACTTATTCATTAAAGTTCCCGGAAAACTGCCTAAATTCATAGAAATCTTTGAACCTGCTCAAATTCCTTGAAATACCTTAAAATCCCGTGAAATCTTTGGATTCGGTAGAAATACCTTCAAATTTAATTTATTGTCCAGAGTTCACTAGAAATATTTGGCAATCTCTAGAAATCTGATAAAATTCTTTAAAAATGTTTCAATCCCTCGAAATTCGTTGGAATTCATTTAAATTCCTGGAACTTTGTGGAAATCTTTAAAATTCTTTGGAAGTTCTTGAAATTTCTTAAAATTTGTCGAAATTTACACGTATTACATAAAAGCTACTAACACTTTTCAACTGAAAAATAATAGATTAAATGCAGTTAAATCGCTAAATTAAACATTTTAAACTTTTATAAACAGTAGAGTTCAAAGATACAGATTCAGTTTCAAAAATATAAACCCACGTTACCATTTTCAATGCTTTAAATTAAAGAATCAATCATGAAACTGAAAAAATTTCCAAAATGGTATTTTAAGCAATTTTAAGCTAGAAATATAAAAAACTTAACAGTTACATTTTTTTATAAGATGAAAACTTTTTAAATTAAAATTTAACTTTTTTTTTAATAGTTTAAACATCCTTAAAATGCTTCGAAATCTTGAAAAATCTACATGTGTTATATTTTTTCACATTTTCAATTATTTTTGAAAGTTTTTCAGAACTTCAAAAGATCTTTTCAAATGATTCGAATTTTCCCTAAAATTTGTTTAATATCCTGTCAAATAAAAAAACACATTTCTTAAAATCTTCCACATTCATTTTTAAAAATTTTTTAAATTATTTTAATAATTATTAAATATGCTCTTCAAATTACTTTTTCAGACTAAAAAATAATTTTCATTTTTCCCTTGAATCTTAACGAAACGTGTTGTGTTAAAAAAAATTTTAATTGGACACTTCGTTAAAATTCGTTGAAATAATTTGAAATAGTTTATAATTTTTAAATAATTTAAAAATTCTTCAAAACTTCTAAAAATGTCTTCATTTTACTCGAATTTTTGCTAAGAATAAGGTGTTCAATATTTATTTTTACATCAAAATTTCAAAATAAAACTTACAAATTAATTTTTTTTTTAAGAATAATTAAAAATGTAATGCTCATATATTATTTTTTGTTTTGTTTTTAGTTTTGAATATTTGATTTATAAATAATAGACTGAAACAATATTTGAAATTTAATAAAACCCTTGAAGTATTATGAATATACTATTTTAAAATTATTTTTAATTTGAAAATAGTTTGTAAAGTTTCAATCGGGCCTTTAATTTGTTCAACTAATGAGACTTTCCAATTGAAAGAGTTTAATTTGCAAAGTTAAAATCTGAAAATTATAAAAGCGTAAATTGAATCCGAATCGTCTTGTAAAATCAATATTATTTACTTTTTAATCCTGAAATCACAGTTCAATTTTTAAAAATCACAAACTAATTTATATTTACACTTGATCAACTAAAAATATTTGTTATTCCAAATCTTCGACGTCAAAAGTTTCTAATTTTTGGTTGTTTAAGTATTTAAAACTGCATTTTAAAATTCTAATAAAAATGCACGCCTGAAAATTAAAATCTAAAATTGAAAATGTGTAATGCGAAATATTTTATAATTTCGTATTTTATACTGAAAAATATAAAAATTTACCTAAATATTTAAAAAACGTTTGAAATCAAAGTTGGACAGATTTTTTTTTCTAAAAATTTGAAAAATTCTCGGTCAAAAACACTGAAAAATTTAAGACGAAAATAACTAACAGAATTGCTAAATAAAAGGCGCTACTGTTAGAGAGCATTTTTATTTAATATTCACGAGATATCCATATCGTATAAAAAGTTATCAATAATACATAAATAAAATTCCCTTTTCCCTGCAATAAAAAAAAAGTTATCTGTACCTTTGTCTTCTGGAGGTTTCAGGGGTCTTCTGAGTGGTAAAGTGACAGTGGTTTCAGCCGTGCTTGCCGTGATGGTATCCACAGGTGCAGAACTGGGTCTCGGAACGTTGGAACCACCAGAAGGTCTTCTGATGTACGCCGTCGTATCGCTGGATCTATTATTTGCATCTTCTAACTGGAACTGCATGTAAATAATAAAATATCGATAGAACTCCCGACTATCATAACACTCGACGTCTTTCGTGAACAGGCAAGTGATATCCAATAAATAAAAATTTAAACTAATAAACATAAAACCTAGGATCTAAAACCGTGATAGTTGGTGCAAACCCTAAAATACATTCGTAGAAATCACATCAGTGACAAAACGATCATATCACTACAATCTACTGCAGTTGTTAAAAACACTGATTCCAAATGAAAATCTAAATCTGTACAAATATTCGTACAAATAAATCCAAAATTCTACAATACATGCTCATTCGTGGTTCATGCGCTCTTAATTTCTACAGCTAAGCATTCTGTGCAGTATTGACTACACTTTCAAAAGTAGACTTCTGGAAGGTGAACATTTTCAGGCTGCATTTTGAGCAGCGCCGAAAAGTCGAAGGATATTTTATTCTAGAGCTAGGATTTTGAGTGTACAAGAAGTTCTTTCTAGGTGTTGCATTCTTATTCTTTAGTGTATGTACCCTATGCATGCTGGAATTTTCACGAACTGATTTACTGGAGGGCGAGTTTACTCTGCAAAAACTGTTTGGGCAGGTAATGTCATTGAGTTTTGAGTTGTTTCGAAAGGTTGAAAATTTGAACCAACTGAAG
>NC_046659.1:68022821-68025950 GCF_010883055.1 Belonocnema kinseyi
TGTAAGTACCTAACATCTAGTCGTAATTCCACCCCATAACATTTAATATCCATGCACACCAACTGCTACTGTGATGATCTCTAGTCGTATCTACTTGAAGATTATGGGATCCACAGACCTTGCTTCCGTTATCTACCCTGAGCCTCCAGGACGGCCGTCTCTCAGGCAAATTAGTCTCCTCAGAGGTTTTGCTTGCTGTCACTGTAGTCGGCGTAGCTGTTGTTATCGTAGCTGTGATCGAGGCTGTATTGCTGACAGAAGCTGCAGGCTGGGTTGTTAAACAAATTAATCAATAGTCGCAAGACGTTCCAAGTTAGGCTGATTAGTTTACACCACAAATTCAAGGCAAATATACGGTGAAACTCATCTCACGGCTAGCCTCGATTAAGCTCAACTCAAAAGTACTTTCACATCCAGGTTTTTTTTGTGCATGTTTTGGTAATGTACCCCGGGTTATTTGAGCGAAGAAAGAAAAAAATCGTACTACACGTTTTTAGGACATTTTTTTGTTCATTTTTAACAATTAAAAATCTCATTTTTCTCGAAAACGACGCAAAATAAGAAATACACTGCCGTGTAAAAGTTGTAGACCATCTATTTTTTTATGACTAAATAAATTCTCTTAATTTCAATTGTACAAGAGCTAAACAAATTTCTCTTTAGAGGTTGATTGTTTTCGAAATTTTGTGTAAAATAAGCCCAGGGCGAAGCCAGTTTGTCTTGTTTTTAAGTAGATTTAGCAAAAATAGTGTAAATTTTGATGTTTTCTTAAAATTTCAATAACTTCCGAAAAAAAATTTTCAATGTTCTTTGGCTCATTTTATAATAAAAAATTTGTAATAAAAAAGTTTAAAAAATCTGAAAACATCTTATCTGTAGGTAAATCAGAATGAAAGTTGAATAAATATATATTTTGAGGAAATTACATAGAAACTTTATCATTGTATGTTTCATATATCTCACAAAAATATTTTTGTTACCAAAAATAATATTGCAATTTTTCCAACTTTTTTGTTACAACTTCAAGTTCTTGCAATTCAAAAAGAAAATTTTTACGATTTATACTCATAAGCTTTTGTGATATAATGAAAAAAGCTTCAAAATGAGCCCAATAACATTGGAAAATATTGATTATTTCGGAAGTTATTGAAAATTTAAGAAAAGATTGAAATTTACACTATTTTTGCAATATATACTTAAAAACCAGACAAATTGGCGTCACCATGGGCTTATTTTTTTACAGTATTTCGAAAACAATCAACCTTTTAAAGAGAAATTTGTTTAGCTCTGGTATAATTAATATTAAAAGAATTTATTCAGTCATAAAAAAGAGGTGCCCTAAATCTTTTGTACAGCAGTGTAGCAATTCATAATTTTAAGTTTTTCAGCTTCCTGAAATCTATTAAATTGTACCCCTTTCCAGATGTTTATGTAGTATAATTCAATAAATGTTTCCAAATAAATGGGCAAAAAAATTATGACTACTCAAAGAACATGTTCCATGAGATTATTAAGTTTCCGGAGCTTCAAAGTAAAGAAAAATGAGGTGTTATCTCTAAAATTGAAGAATTATCATTTTTACCAATTTAAAATCTCATTTTTCTAAAAAAAAATATGCAAAATATATGCAAAATTTAGTATAATGGGTTTGGGCCGTTTTTGAGAAAACTCTTTTTAAAATTTTTGTTAGAGGTTAATTAAAATATCTTAATAAAAATAAATTGAACGTTGAATTTTATTGGCTCGAACCATTCAGTTTGGTATCCGAAAATATGTGGGAAAAAATCAGTTTGTTTTAAATTGCCTACTATGTCCCGAACACTCACACAAAGATTAAAGTGCTTGAATTTTTCTGCAAAAGGAAATGAAATGACAAAAATTAATGAAAAAATATATATACATAGTTTTGGGAAAATAACTTATTTCCTATGCATATTTGGTAAAAACGGCTATATAATTAATTGAAAAAGACTTGATTTGGAGTAGATTTAAAAAAAAACGTTGCTCTAGCTCTCATAAAACCAAAATTATGGCCTTTTAAACATGACCCTTTTTTATGAAATTTCGTTCAACATCCATTTTATAAATAAAATTTCTCGTTTTTCAAAAGAATGAATTTCCCGAGCAATTCAGAAGAAAATTTCTGGCAACTTTCACCTAAAATGCTGAGAAAATGAGTTCTTTTGAAAAATGAGAAATTGTTTTTAGAAAATTAATGTTAAACAAAATTTCAGAAAAAAGGGTCCTATTCAAAAGACCATAATTTGGGCCAAACTTTTGGAGATAGAACATTCAATTTTTTTCATTTCGCAGGAAATTGAAAGCACTTTAATCCTTGTGAGAGTGTTTGGGACATACGATGAACCGGAATGAAGCAATTTAAAAAAAAAAAACAGCCCTCTTTCGAATACCAGACTAAATGGTTCGAGCCAATAAAATTCTACGTTCAACTTCTTTTTATTAAAATATGTTGATTAGCCTCTTCAAAAAAAAAGTTTTCTCAAAAACGGCCCAAGCGATTGTTTTCTTTTTGGACTCAAAATGATGATGGGTCATCCCAGAAGTATATTCAGAAAAAATATGAATAGCAGTTCATAATTTAAAAGTTTTCAGATTTCTGCAATCAATTAAATTGCACCCTTTCCAGATGCTTATATAGTATAATATAATTCAATAAATGTTTCCAAAAATATAGAAAAAAAAATAAAAATCGACTAAAATAGCATTTAGTTTAACGAAATTTAACATTTTATTTTTAAAAACGTTTGTTTTTTGTTCACCGACTATTCAAAGAATATGTTCCATGATTTTTTGTTTTTTGCATTTTCGGATAGATATATGATTCAAGAATACTGTGTAAAAATTTCAAGCAGAAATTTGTAAAATTACGAAAGTTATCAGCCGTTAAATGGAGCGCTGTCAAGCGCGCTGTGCCGCAGCGGCCTGGCGCTCCGCGGCGACGAAACCGGTTTCGATTTGAGGCTTCTTTTCATGCGTAGGGGTTCGTTCTATGTTTGAAAATGATTCGTTTGTGTGTGCGCATGCGCGTTCTCAGCTGTTTTTTCGAGGAACAGCTGACGAGGTTTGTTTTTATAGTACACGAGGTGAATGTCGCACTCAGTGAACAAA
>NC_046659.1:68026050-68037270 GCF_010883055.1 Belonocnema kinseyi
CCCCCCCCCTCCCCCCTGTACACGGATCGCCGAAAAAAAATTTTAATTTGTAGAATAAACTTTTTCAAACAACTGTGGAAAATTTCATTCCTTGAACTATTATACTTTTTTCAAAAAAAATTCCTGAAAAAAAGCACTTTTTCGGGCCAACAAGGTAGAAACCCCCCTTAAAGAAATATAATTTTTATGGATTCAAAATCTCATTTTTCTCATAAATTATGCAAAGTATGAGTAGCAGCTCATTGTTCAAAATTGTTTAGCTTTCTAAAATATATGAAAATGTACCCTTACCAGATGTACATATAGTGTTTTAAACAAAGTTTTCAAAAAAATATCAAAAATCTATCAAAGCGACTAAAATAGCATTTATTTTGACGAACATCAATACTTTATTCTTAAAAACTTTATCTTTTTTTTATTTGAGTATCAATAACCAAACTCGTTCCCCTTCCTGAAACCTATAAAAAAATATCCTCGCCAAATATTTATCTTGTGTTTTTGAAGAAACATAAGTCGATTTTAATGGATTTTTTTTATATATAAAATGTTATTTTAGTCGCCTAGATAGATTTTTGATTTTTTTTTAATTTGTTAAAAGACACAAGATATACATTTGGTAAGGGTATATTTTCATCGATTTCAGGTAGCTAAACAATTTTGAACTATGAAATGCTATTCACATTTTGCGTAATTTTCGATAAAAATTAGATTTTGAATCCGTAAAAATTATATTTCTTCAATTTTAAATATAAAAACTAATTTATCTTTACTTTGCAGCTCCGGAACCTTAATTATCTCATAGAACATGTTTTTGGAGTAGTCAAAGAACTGAAAATAAAAGTTTAAAAAAATAAAATGTTAAATTTCGTTAAACTAAATGCTATCTCATTCGATTTTCCTCATTTTTTTGTATTTCTAGAAAAATATATTAAATTATACTGTATGAACACCTGAAAGGGTACAATTTAATATATTTCAGGAAGCTGCCAAATTTTGAATTATGAATTGCTATTCATATTTTGCGTCGTTTTCGAGAAAAATAAAATTTTTTAAAAATGAAAAAACCTTTTTTTTTAAACGCGAGTACGATTTCTTTCTTTCTTGGCTCAAAATAACCGGGAAGCATCCCGGAAACAAGTAGAAAAGAGTAAATGAATGTGCAGGTACTTTAAAGTTGAACGTAATCGAGGCTCGCCGTGATCTATAAGATTAAAACCTCATTTTTAATATCAAATTTCTTTTATTTTTTAATTAAAGCATTAATAAAAAAACGTTGTATGTACAAACATGTTGTCTTACTGAAAACTGTAGCCATACTGTAATTTTTTTTATTCGGAAATTCATCGATAATGCTGAAATCGGATTTTGTATTTCTATTTTCATTCAATTTTCTTTTCTTTGAAACAGTATTTAAAGTTTCATTAAAGTAGATAGGGTAACCGAAAGCTTAGTTTACAAAATACCTAATTTCTAATCCAAGAGGACGAGTTTTCAACAAAACAGTTGAATTTTCAACAACAAATTTTCAATCCAAAAGGATGAATTTTCAAAACAATGACTTGAATTTTCTATACCTACAAAACCGGTGTATAATATTTCTTACAATGAAATACTATTTATAAAATATAATAAGTAGGTATTCAAAATAGTTTTCAGAAAAAAATAAAATACATTTTAAAACACTTAAATAATTTTAGTGTATTTAAGGTAATTATCGTGCCAATAATCAAATCTCTCAAAAAATAGTTTTTCTTTGATTTTAGGAATGAAAATAATGTTACTTATGTCATTTAAAATTTTAAAAATAACTTTTAATGTAAAATGTTGTAATGCTAACATTTATAAACTAGCAAGAAGCATTTATTTATATGCTTTTAAACATTTTTGAAAAATGGTTGAAATGTCTTAAAATCTCTTAGTATTTCGGGGAAAGTATTCTCAACAACATTACTGTTTCCAATTTTGAAAGCAATTTTTGCTATTGCTGAAATCGCTAAAATAATTTTTGTAAACAGAAAACACTTAATACAAATAACTACATTTGAAGATTACTTACTTTTAAAATTCGAAACAGCAGAGTTTTATGGGAATGTTTTCCCTGATAAAATTAGCCATGATTACAATTTATTTATTTATTACAAGGTCAAAATTTTTGAAAAAACTGGTAAGAAGCTACAGTAAAAAAATTCAATCATAAAAACTATTCGTAAAATTTTTTTCCAGAGACCTGATTTTTGGGCCAACTATCTTAAATTTAAACGTTCAAATTAAAGGTGATCGACTTCAGCGCTAACGCGAATGAATTTCCGAACCAACAATCTAAAAATATGAAGAAATATTCCAGAAATTCAACATTTCAGTTCATACAACAATCTTTGAGCTGATGTTTCAATTGAAGAGTTAAGAATTTAAGGGTTTGAACTATTATACCTGTTTTTAAATTGTGAACATTTTAAAACCTTTCAAAACATATACATTTAAAAGTTCGTAATTGGAAAATTTTAAATGGTTTCTTTAAGATATAAATATTTTCAAAATCTTTTAAATTAAATAATATTGACTTCAAAATATTTAAACATCCATATTGCGACAGTGAAACTTTTAATAGTGTAAATTTTCAGATTTAAATACATTGTAAACTTATACAATTTAAAAATTTTGCCAATTGAACGATGCTAACTTTAGATTACAAATTGTAAACTTATAAAACTTCAAGATTTTAACCTAATATTTTAAAACAAGAATAAATAAACAGTTTGAAATTCAAAATTTAACAATTTTTAATAGAGAAACAACCACAGTTCAAGATCAAAATTCTAAAAGGAACAAATTTGAATCGGAATGGATAGTAATTTAAAAATTATTAATTAGGAATTATAATAACGAGATTTTTTTGACATTTTAGGCTAAATATCGGGAATTAATTTTTATCGAATTAAAATTTAAAAGTTACAGAAATTAAAGTATAAACAACACCTTAATTTACAGTATAAAATTTAATGACCCAATTGGAAAATTTTAATTGAAACAATATTTAATTCAAAATATTTTAAAATACAAATTGCAATATTGAAACTTTTAAAAGTGTACATTTTCTAATTCAATAATTCGAAATTCAGTACTTTCAGATTTAAATAGACTATACAATTTTTAATTTAAAAAAAATTCAAATTGAATTATGCTAATTTTAGATTCCAAATTGAAACTTGTAAAACTAAGCAATTCTAAATCCAAAATTTAAATATGTTAAAATTAAATATGACTGAAATTCAAAAGGTCAAACAAAAAATTTTAATTTTCAATGTTCCAATTCATTAAACAATTTGTATATTTAAATTATGAAAATGTGATGAATTTAAAATGAAAATTTTGTCAATTGTACAAGTCAAGTGAAAACTTTTAAAGTTACAAAGTTTAAATTTAAACAGGTACATATAAAACTGAAAATATTAAACTAAATTTGAAAGAGGTCATAATTACAGAATAAGTAAAAATTTGATCAATTGTGCAGTAAAACGTAGAAATGTGAAAATATAGCGATAAAAATTTGACAACTGTAAAATTTTTAATTGAAATGTTTCGACTCTGCACTTTTCGAATTACGTTTTTATCCATTAATATTTTCCTCAATTATTTCTGACCCAATATTTGATATTTCAATACAATTTTTTTTTAATTGCGCATTAGTTTCACGATACAGTTTCCTTGAGCTGAAGCTTTCTTCTGAAAACAATCTTCCTAAAATAGATGAACTAATTTAAAAAGATTCGGAGAAAGAAGTTTTTATATCATTTCTCGATATTTCATCTTTTACTTTTTTACAATGTTCAAGGAAGATTGTTTCTAAATGCGAAATTTATTTCCGTTTCCGTGGTAGGATTGATTGACTGTAAATCACTGCAGTTCTAACATTAGGAATCTGACAAATAAGAAGGAAGCGAGGAAGAGCGGTAGAAATTTTCTGACGTCAAGCACGAGGAAGTTCTCAAAATTATTTTGTAAATCCAAAACTTCAGTTTATGGAACATAAATAAACATTTCCTTCCACTTCTTCTTCACTGAAGTTATTTCGAGCACTCTTTACAATGTGAAATTATTTAATTTTTTATGTATAATAAATACTCTTTCGAGATTGACGTGAGCAAAATCGACTTCACAAAGCAAAAACCAGGCATTAAAAATAATAAAAATCCATTATTTTGCTGGATACTATACATTGTCTTCATTTTGCAACGCATGATTAAATTTATACTTTTGGGATGAACAACTGGATACATAAATTCAAAATCAAATTTGAAGAGTTCAGATAAATCATTTATTACTGCACTCATCGAACTATTCAAAATATTGAAATAAGTCTTTAAGATGGAAATAATCATTTAAAGCTGACTGTAAAATTCAAAGATTTTAAAATTGTAAATTGAAACTTATCAAGTTGTAAGAATCTCGAAGATGCAAATTGAACAAATAAAAATTTCATATTTTAAATGATAGATCTTCAAAACTATTACAGTTGGAGGAATACAAAATAAAATTTCGAATTAAAATTGTAAGAATTTTGACAATTTGAATGATGAATTCTTGTACCCTTTGGGATAAACACTGACTAATATGTTAATACTAACCAAAGCCACCACCGAATTCTTTGAAATCGTTAAACGTTAACACAAGCACAAAAACTGGCACGAGACGCAACAAATCTGTCACCGAGAATTTACGAATGGAGAATTTCACGGCAAAGATAAAAACAATAACACACTGAATTTAAAATCTACTAGGTCGCGTGCAATATGTTTTAATAAGAAAAAAAACTCGATTAATGTAGCTCTCTGTATTTTCTCTTTGTAATCTTTGGAAATACACAGTACATCAATTTTTTATGACTTTAATTTTCTAGTCTACACATATAAACTTTCAATTTTGACACACAAGTATTTCTAAAGATTCAAACATAGTTCTCATTCCTCAACTTATATCTTAATTTTCAGAGAGCACGATAAAATTAAGTTTAAATTATAAATGTAATATTCATAAAGTTTTTGAATACTGAACTTCAATTTCATTTCTTTTGATCTTAGAGCTTTTCTTTGATATTGAAAAATATTTAAAATATTTGAAGGTCGTAAATATCTTAGAATGAAGTGCAATTATGTTAGAATTAATCCAAATTTGAGAAAAGATTAGAAGAAACGACTTTCAGGAATAATTTTCTTTTTTGCTGAAAAATTGCGCTACTTATAATTAAAATTATACAGGTGCTTTAGCTATTAGGTTTAATATATCTTGTATCTTTGTTCTAAAATTTTATGTTTGAATTGAATAATTCTAAAAAAAATGTTTTCATAATCTCTGATAGAAATAACGAAATAAAAAATTAACTTTTGAGAACATGAAAAACAGATTTAAAAAAAATTCAATTATCTCTAAATACTTTTGAGGCCTCAAAATTCAGAATTCAAAAAATGGAATTGCCTGAATCCCTAAAAGAAGAATTATATAAATAAATATAAAAAAATACATCTTACATTATTATCTATCGACAGCACATAATTATAAAATAATAGTTTAAAAATTACTGAAACGCGACGACCTAAGACACATCCCTATCAAAAAATTCCGCAACGATCGAAAACTCTTCTAAGATCTCGGTAAAAATAACAAGCCGAAAGATATAACGAGAGAAGTCAAAATTTTAAATACTCTAATTATAAAGCGAATACTAGAACCTTTCGACTTATCCGATTTATCTTCATTTTTAAATTCATTTTCAGAATCACTCTCAATTATTACAGTGGAAACAATTTTCCTTCTTGTATCACCTTTGTCCCGATTGGAAGAGAAAATCTTCGACTTAAATATCGATTTCCGAATGTAATTAAAGAATTTGTAGAAAGCCTCGCGACGAAAATAATTGCGTATCGTGTTTGCCATGCGCTTCCCAAATTTAATCACATTTGGTTCCTTCTCTCTACTTGCAGAAGCGGGATTAATATTTTTGCAGCGACTTGTACGGGCCCTTCGAATTTTACTGGTGGTGTGAGATTTTAATGAGTTATTAGCGACTAATTCTATATTATCAGCTGGCAAAAAGTGTATCTTTGTTTTCAAATTGTGGAAATGAGGTGCATTTTTATGTCGATTCTCAAATTGAAATCGATCAAGCGATTTAGGCTGCTTGATTTCTAAATTGTAGAAATGAATATTCCTCGTGTGTTTACAAAGTTTGCCGATAAATTGATGGCAATATTCTACCTGCGTGGAGGGAGCTGTCGTGGTGGGTGGATCGCTGTTCTGTTGTTGTTTCTTCTTAACCAACTGCTCCGCACTTTTAATTTCGTCTAACGTCACTCCCTGAGTAGAACGACGCGTCTCCCTCACCCTTTTGGCATGAGCCTTTCTCTGCGTTTCGCTTTCCTCGTCACGCACTGGAGGGACAAACGACCTGCGAATAAGGAAAAATTTAATGGATTTTTCGCGAGTTCCAGAAATTCGATAACGAGCGGTTTTTAAATTCAAGCGCTCTATATTACAGATTACAGTAACGGAAAGACGATTAGAAAAAAGCGCACTTTGCTTCATTTCAACCTAAAAAATCTCATTCGGCAGCTAAAAAATAAATTGGTTAATCATCGGTTGAGTTAAAATCTATATCAATAATAAAGATCGTGAAAACGAAAACCAACATTAGGAAATTTTATGTTCAGACCTCGAACTCATTTCAGTGATAAAAAATAGTGTAATAGTGTCACAAATTTGAAAAAAAAATATAGATAAAATAGCTCGGATGACAGCGCAAAAGGAGTTCAAAAAAGGGGAAAGAGGGTAATTTTCTCACGAAAAAGGGAAAAGATGAAACATTTGTTTTTAAATGTCGAAAAAATAAACTTTTTATAAGAAATGTTAAATTTTTAAATACTTTTCCATGAGTTTTAAATGACTTCTGCCATTATAGAATCTACTTTTATACATTTTCACAGTGATATAAAAAAGTCTGAGATGAAGTAAAATTAGTCAAATTTACCATTTGTATCTGTTCAGTACAGCGAAGTACAAACGCTAAAATTAATCGAATCGTTTGAGCTGAAGTACAACAATTTGTGGGTCGACATCCAAAACAAGTCGAGAAGATAATTTCAAAATCGATTAGTATCTTGTTCTCGTTTTTAAATTTACAATTTAAAATCTTTTAAATTAAAAAACTGTCGTGTTGAGAATTTTTTGAAAATGTACAAAACATGTTTTTTGGAATGATTTTTTGTCGTGGTGTTTATCACGCTCCAAAATCACAGAAAAAGAGATCCCAAAATTCCTAAATCATGATAAGTCTTTTTCCTAAAAAGCAAAATGATAAAACGTTTCTTTGGTTCAAGCTGAATCAATTTCAAGTTCGACATATTCAAAGTTTTTTTTTAATGTGTGCACATGACTCATCCAAAAAACATGATTTTGCACATTTAAAAAATGGTTATTACTTATGTCAAATGCCAACCCATAAGCTTTATTTTTCCTTCAGGTCAATACGGTTTGATTTATTTTAGAATTTTTACTTCGCCCTACTCTTTAGTACTTTTAAACACAAATTAAAAATGGCTCAAGTCAGAAAATTTGAAATTGCAATTGTTGAATTTGGAACATTCAATTTTTTTATTAGATATTTAACTTTATACATTTCAACTAAAACGTGTTGACCTTCCAATACTTATTTAAAAAGTATTATATATTTGGTAACTGTTCCCATTTTATATTGGGTAACAACTTCTGTTTCCAGTTTTCACATTTTCAACATGCTTTAAAATGTTTCAGATTCAAAATTGGTTTAAAGAGTATTTTTAATGATTCAGAATTGGAAACATGTTATTTAATCAAAAATAATTTATTTAAGTGCTATAATTGCTTTAAATATGTTAAAATGTTCAAACATTGTATTTTTAAAGAGAAAAGGGGAAGTTTTTTGAAATAAGGGGAAAAGGGTAATTTCAAGAAAAATGGAGAAACTAAAACAAAAGGGGAAGACTGTGCACTCTGAAATATTGTCACAAAATTTTGCAAGTATTAAACTAACTTGAAGTCTGAATTTAAAAGCATATAGTCGAAAATCTAAGATTATGCAGTGGGAAATTAACTTTATTTTTTAAACGAAATTTCCAGGTTTTAACCCAATATTTTAAAAGTATTAAAAATTAGTTTTAATATGCCGATTTACTTATCCTTGTTATCCTTTTTTCAATTTACTACTTAAATGCGAACTGAGCTAATAGAACCAAATTTGGTTAAAAAGTCATATTTCTTGGATCAAAAATTCAACTGTTATGTTAAAACCTCAAAACGTTCTTGAACAATCCTCTTTTCGGTGTAAAAATGTATTTATTTCAGTAGAAATTTTACCTTTTTGTGGAAAATTCAATTATTTGGTTAAAAATTAATCTGATACGGTCGAAAATTCAATTTTTTGTTGAAAATGTATGTATTTTGTTGACAATTCGTCTTTTTAAAGTAAAAAATCATTTTTTTGTTGTTAAAAATGCAACTGTTTGGTTACTACTTAATCTGTTTTAGTTGATGATTCAACTGTTTTGTAGAAAATTCGTCTTTTTGGCTGGCTTATAAATTCTACAATTTGACTGACACTGTTTTTCTTTCTTGACTAACCAATTTTTTTTTTAATTGAAATATTTTTTTGAACATTTATCTACTTGGTTCTAGAATTTATCTCTTTGTATAGAAATTTCACTATTTTGGTTAAAAATGCAATTGTTTGATTAAAAAATAATCTGTTTTGGTAGAAAATTAACTTTTTTTCTGAAAATTCAAATGCTTTTGTAGAAAATTCGTATTTTGGCTCCAACTTACGCGATTTAGTAGAAAATTGAATTATTTGGTTGGTTCAAAATGTATGTATTTTGTTGAAAATTCGTATTTTTAGTAGAAAATTCATATTTTTAGGTTAAAAATTCAACTATTTGGTCGGAAACTTTTGTATTTTGTCGAAAATACATTTTTTTGGTAGACAATTTATGTTCTATGTTGAAAATTAAACTATTCAGTTCACAACCAATTTACAACCTAAAAATTAATCAAACACAAATTGTAATAATGATCACATTCATTGTTTAAAACTATTTAGTTGAAAATGTACGTAGTTTGTTAAAAATTCGTCTTTATGATAATAAAAAATAATCTTCTTGGTTACAAATTCAACTATTTGGTTAAAAATGTGTCTATTTTGTTGAAAATTCATTTTTCATTGTACATAATTAATATTTTTGGTTGAAAATTAAATTATTTTATTAAAAACGTGTGTTCTTATTTTATAAAGCATCTTTTTTGGTAGCGAATTAATCTTCTGTGTTGATAATTCAGCACAAGTTTGAAAATTTAATAATTAATAATAATTGTTTTGTGAAAAATTCAAGTTTTTTGCGGAAAAACATACTGTTTTGTAGAAAATTCTATTTTCTAAATTGAAAATTATATTTTTTTAATGAAAATTTATCGATTCCATTTTTGGTTAAAAATTATATTTTTAAACTAAAAATGTAACTATTTCGTTGAAAATTAGTCTTTTTATGTTAAAAATTTAAAATTTGTGCCCTTGGTGTAATTTCTTTCGAAATAGTAGCAAAATAGTGCCATCGACAAAAAAAAATGTTCAAACAGTGTAAATAGTGTGGTGAGTCCGAGGCCTGAATGTTCTAGCAACTCTGGCGTTGATTATTAAAAACGTAAGCGCGCTATTACAAAAATCTGTCGATCGCCTACCATACATATTATAAGAAGCGAAAAAGATTAATCTTGATAAAACCTTTCTGTAACGAATGCAAATAAGAAAAATTCACACGAAACAAGCAAACTCCCATGCTGCTGCAAATAAATAATTAAATCAATCAAAATGTTGCGTGATATGCGAGATCACAATATCCAAAAGGACTCTTCCACGATGATGCGGTACGCACTTAAAGAAATTCTTGAAAATGTTGCCAGGACTTAGTTTGCTACCTCCTGGCGTTGTGGGAGTTACGGGAGTTGTCACCGAATTGTTTAACGTGTACACAACTGTAGTGTCATCCTCTGGTTGTGAGCTATTCAGTGATATGAAATAACATTACACCACGAAAGAATAATAGTAGTTAACTACGAAATCTTTGAAAAAATAAAACAATAATCTATCAAATTTCTTGTCTCGGTTTTTACTTTGGACTTTTTAAACTTAAATGTAGTGTGTTGTCCAAACATGATCTTTAGATTCTTTTTTTTTTTTTTTTTAATTTCCAAGTATTTCGCAGTTAAATTTGAATGTTAGACGTTAAAGAGAAATTTAAATGTTGATTTATTCTCAATTTAATTGCTTGAGAAATTTTGATTTAAATTTGTAAATTGATCACTTTTTTCAAAATCGAAATTCCAGATTGAGAAACATTCTAATACAATTTGTAAGTTAAACTATCTGTCCAAATAAAGATAAACATTTCTTATATTAGTATTATAACCCTAATTCATTAAAATTAAAAGAAAATGTTACAGCGACAGAGTATTAAACGCAAGAACTTTTTAAATAAAACAAAAAATTACCTGCGTATCTGGTTTCCAGGAAGCGGACTAGTAACTGTTGTCGTGGTGGCAGTGAAATTCGTAGATGCTGGCAGTGAAGTCACTGGCGAAGTCTTATTAGAAATAGCAGTCGGAGATAGATTATTTCCTTGAGGCACTTTCGATAAATCTAAATTCAATTTTATGTCCTTTTTCCTGAAATACAGAGAGAAAGCATGAAATAAAATGTTTCCATTACCATTAACGTGAATTACAAAACATGAAATGGTAGTTCATTCTCAGTACTACCTTACATAAAATTGGAAAAACAAATTAAAATTACAATTATCTAATTTCAATAAAATATAAATATTGATAGATAACTAAACATCGGGTAAAGACAAAATGCAGATCGTCAAAACAAAAGATTCTAAAAGAGTTCATTAATGGCACGAGGGAACTGATTGGGGATCAAAAATCGAAAGTGTACTGAATTGAAATTTTTTCATGTGGGCAAATTAAACAATAGGGTATTTTGCGGATGGAAATTAAACAAAAGAGCAAAATATATTCTAGAAATAACCCAATTCAGGTATACGAGGGTAGTTCAATAAGTCCTTAGAATGACCAACAGATGGCGCGCGAATCGCTCCAAATCATCTGTTTTCAGTCAGCACCACTCCCGACTAGATA
>NC_046659.1:68037370-68038816 GCF_010883055.1 Belonocnema kinseyi
ATTGCAAACAGTACGACATTTGATATTTATTTGAGTATCAGTAGAATGTTTTAAAATGTTGTCCTGGGAATTTTTCAAACGTTGACCTGGAAATGCCCTGGAATTTTGAAATCCGAATTTTGTTACAGCTCTGTCATTCCAACAGTATTCTTAAATTCCTTTTTTTATTATAAATTAAATTCTTGAAACTCAAAAGTACAGATTGCTATTATTTGCCAATTACTAGTGTATATAATCAAACTTGACAATATTGGGCCTTACGATTCATATCTTTTTTATAGGTTTGTAATTAAATAGAATAAATTTCTGATATTAAGTAGAAACTGATAAATTTAATAGTATATATTTAATATTAAATAATCAATTTATTAATCGATAGTTGATAGTTGTAGGTATTGTTAGGCTTAATTTTGACAAGTTTCGCGTTATAAGAAAATAATATCAATTTAAACTTTCAAGTTTAAAAAATGTAAATTATACAAATAAAATAATTGAAAAATATGATTATAATTATATTATCGACAAATTTTTTTATTAAAAATTAATTATGAATATAAAAATCGAATTTTTTCAAATAGGACCCATTTGTTTTGTTTTTTAAATTTGATCTTCAATTCAAAGAAGAAACAAAATTTTTTATTTTCATCATGGTGTTCACTAGGAAAGTTGTCTTTCCAAATTGAAATCATGTGCGAGAAACCTTTGAAAAACAATTAGTTTTTAGACCCGCCCATTCTTATATTAGTCAAAAAAGACCATTTTTACTTACCAATATACATTGACCGTATCTAAATATTTCAGCCGATTCGGTCAGTAGGATTTAATTTATTAATGTACTTTTCATGAAATATTTAAAAGCAATAGTCTTGGATGAAATTGAGAAAAACTGATTAATAATTTTTTTTATTTATAATGGAAAGTATTCAAAATGATATAATGTGAACACCTGATGTTACAGCTGGATTCGATAATTTAAGTAATGTAAAAGAATCCAATGAATTTGAACAATTAAAAATATTTTAAAGAATTTATAAGAATTCTACGCGTGTAAAAGAGTTCAAAAGACTTTCATTAAAATTGAAATGAATTCAGCTGAATTTAGAAGGTTTCTAATGAAATGTAAAAAGTTGATAATTGTTCAATGTTACAGTTCAATACAACTAATAATATTAGTAAAAATTTTCAATAAAATAAAATAGTGTTTGACTTTTGAGTAATTTAGGATTAAAGAGTAGACCTGAGGATTGAAGAATTCACTTGATTACAACTGAAATTATTCAGTGTATTTAAAAAGAAAAGGAATAAAATTCCAGGGAATTCGAAATAATACAAAGAATCAAACGACCGATGTACGAGGGTAGTTCAATAAGTCCTTAGAATGAAGTATAAAAACAATTTTTTTTGGGTAAATTTTTTTTTATTTTTCAACATAATCTCCTTGGAGCT
>NC_046659.1:68038916-68041580 GCF_010883055.1 Belonocnema kinseyi
ATTATATACTAATCCTACATTGACGGCAAAATGTCAATTTCATAATGACATTGCAAAAAAAAAACGTCAAATTGAGATGTTTTCGAAAAATTGGAATAAATTTGGAAATAATTAAAATTTTTTAAGTTCTTGGTCTCATTTTAAAGGCACGTCTCCACAGTATTTTACTTAATTGATAAGATAATCATTATTTATTATATTTTAATACATTTAATTAATATTTATAAAAGTATTATTTCGAATTTTTTAAAATTATATATCAAGAACAATCATTATTTGAAATTTTACGACTTTTTTGCCCAAAGGTCGAACCTAAGGAAAAAATCTAGGGAAAAATAATAAAATACAGTAGACTCTACGACACTTCTCTCTAAGCCACTTCTCGTTTTCCGATTTCCCCTTCGTTAGCTCGCCCCCACTCCTTGCCTCATTTCACTCACAAACACGCACTCCGAACAAGGCAGCATACCTTTTGTTCTGTCAAACTGTTTACCAAATACCTTAACCTATATTGTGACATTTTTTTAAATAGAATTTCAATGGAGCCGCCAACAAAAATACGTAAAAAAAACTTGAATGGCTCACTGCTGGAACATTTCGAAACGAAATTCTCGGGAGCTTAACTTCATAAAATTTCAAACTTAGCATCGGTAATTAATCTTGAAATTTCAGAAATTTGCATTCTGATATTAACAATTACCTTCTTCAAGATAAAATTAGATTGAAATTTCAAAATTTTAATTATGAATTTCGCGA
The DNA here is from genome assembly GCF_010883055.1 of Belonocnema kinseyi. Classification (NCBI taxonomy): domain Eukaryota; kingdom Metazoa; phylum Arthropoda; class Insecta; order Hymenoptera; family Cynipidae; genus Belonocnema; species Belonocnema kinseyi. The sequence continues at coordinate 68,039,673 of NC_046659.1, forward strand.
AATTCATAATTAAATAAATTGCCCCCCAAACAGGTTTTCATTTCGGCGCCACTGAAGGAAAGGTTTCCTTTCACCGAACATACCTGACAAAGCTGTACGGCACTTGAGAGCGTTTGAATTCGCGCGCGCGCGTCACGTGGCTCTCGCGTATCGCAGGAAAGGGGATATTCTGACACATCGTGTTCGCTTCCCCTACAGCCCCAAAAACGAAAAGTGTCGTAGAGTCTACGGTACGCTAATAATTAAGTAAAATACTGTGGAAACTTTCCTATAAAATGAGCCCAGGAACTTTAAAAAATGTTTATTATTTCCAGACTTATTTCAATATTTCGAAAAAATCTAAATTTGACGTGTCTTTGTAAGATTTTGTTATTAAAATGACATTTTGACATTAAGTTTAAAAGGAGATTTACAAATCTTAAATAATTTTGTATGATTTTATGCGGAGTTTTCGTCTCAAATTGCTATTGTTAGTAAAAAATCATTATATTTCAAAGAATATTTACAATATTTGAACAATCATAGTGCATTTTAGCGTTTTTAACTGAAATACGATTATTTTAAGCAAAAATAATTTGAATTTACAAATTAAACTTATAATTTTGAACAACTTTAGGACATGTTCGTATTTTCTTTTGGAAATTGGTATTTTAAACAAAAATCTAAGGTTTTGTTTGCCTATAGTCTATAGAATGTATATAAGTATTATATATTAATTCTGAAGTTTTTCCGCTTAAATGCGGACTAAATTAATAGAATCCAACAAGAAAAATCAATTACTTTTGGTTGAAAAGTCTACTATTATATTTGCGGTTAAAAATTCTATTATTTGATTACAAATTTCATTATTTAGTTGAAAATTTTATTGTTTTGTTAAAAATGCAACTGTATTTCTAAAAAGTCATCTTTTTCCATGAAAATTTTTTGTAGATTTATTTCTTTAATTGAAAATTAACTATTCCAATTTTAGAAAATTAATCTTCTGGATTAAAAAATCCTCTTTTGGGTTGAACTCTTTGAAGACGTAATTATTTTGTTAAAAAATCGTTTTTTTTTCGGTTTGAGAATTAATTTTTTGAATAATGTAACTATTCTGTGTTTGGTTAAAAAATGATATTCCTTATTGCAAATTTATGTTTCTTAGTTGAAAAATCACATATATTTAAAAAAATTCTTTTTGTCGGAAATTATTCTTCTTAGTTAAAAATTCAGCCTTTTGCATTAAAAATACAACTATTTGGGAATAAATTAATATCTTTTGGTTCAGGATTCAATAATTTTGTAGAAAATTAAACTCCTAGATGCAAATTTCACTTTTTTGTTAAGAAGTCGTATTTTCGCGTTGAACATTCAACCTGTTTATAAATAATAGGTCTTTTTGCCTTAAAATTTTTTTAAATTTGTTCAAAATTAATAGATTTTGTTGAAAAGTTTACCTTCATAAACAGAAATTAATATTTTTTCAAGTCACTTCTTTGGTTTAAAATTGAATTCTTTTGTTGAAAAATCCTTTTTTCGTTTTGTTACAAATGTATCCCTTATAAGTTAAAATTAACTACTGGGTAGAAAATTCATGTTTTGTTGAAAATTTGTCTTTTTTATTAGAAAATTAATCTTGTTTGTTGAAAATTCAATATACATTTTAACTTGAAATATTAAGAATGGAAGTATTTGATATTGTACTCAATGTTTTATTTGCATTAATTTCATTGTAAAGAATTTATTCCTCCGTTATTACCCTTTTTTCGTGAAAAATAACTCTCTTCACTATTTTTTGCTCAAATATTGAGCTACGTTAATTTTCGGGGCGGGAGGGAGGAGGTCAAAAATAGCCTAAAATTGATAATGTAGTTTATGGACGATCCCTAGCTTTTAAGCGTGAATCTGAAGCATGATTTTAAAGCATTC